>NC_142519.1:3157500-3322500 GCF_964205215.1 Stylophora pistillata
TGTCTTACGATCGTACATCTCTTACAGATTGAGCAGTGCGTTATAATGCTCGTAAGATTCCTCCTCCTCCTGACTTTCTCATGTCACTAATTTGGTGCGATAACCGTTTTTTTGGCGTCGTCTAAAGAACTCTTTTTTTAAAACACTTGGGAAAAGACATGGAAGAAAACCCTTAATGGGCAGGAGCCATATTACACGAATTATTAGCCATAGTCCAAGAAAAAAACCGCTACACTTGACCTCGGCGTCATGCGCAAACAAGTGACTACCTAGCTACATCGAGGAAATTGAAACCTGCGACCGAGAAGTGGGAGAAAAAAATACATTCCATCTGTTATACTGTCAACGGATGCCTTCATTTTTGGTCTAAGTCACTTATTTTCAAGTTTTTCGCTCTAAAGACCTTGTATGACAACGTGTTATGTGAAAAATAATCGTCTTTTGTGAAATATGAAAAAATCTGGCGTGTCTATTCTTGTTTACCAAACTTGCGTTTTAAAGGACACTCATTTTTTAAAGGTAAAAGTCATCCGTCCTGAATAACCTGTACCACATGCGTGTCAAAACCTTTTGGGACTCTTATAAATACAACTTCTGCTCACAAGGTTAGAATAGTATGTCTAACCCGCGATACCCAAACGCGTAATATAGGGTCCATTCTCTTTTCCCTGTGTTGTGTGACAATAAACATTACGTATGCGAAAACAGTGTGTTGAAGTTAATCCCTCCGTCATCTTGGATTCTTTGTCTGAGAGAACCGTTATTTTTTAAAATGAGATGCGAAAAAACCCTTCACACGAACCTACGAGTTATGAATACTAAAACACATACGCAGAAAAGTGACTAAATACATTCACGAAATTGAAATCTAAGATTCCAACGTGGGAGAACAGTCTACTTTCCATCAATTGTACAGAGATATGATGACTGCTTTTTTAGCTTATGTCACGTATTCACAATTCAATATCGTGCCGTTTGAGAAATAAACATATGCAAAACCATGTTGTACTTTATCCCTCCGCCATATTGGATTCTTTTATTTTCTTTGTACTTTTTGTAACGTTAATTTTTAAACCTGAAACCCTATGCACGAACCTATGTGAAATCTATCCCTAACCCCCAACAACCCTAAAACCCTAAACCCTAACCCCCAGACCCCTCGTGTACCTACGCTATATGAATAAACCCTAAAAACCACCCTCGTGCACCCACGCCGTATGAATAACTAATTAGAATTCACTCGGCCGAATCACTCGGACCCAGACCACGCAGAAGGTGCCATCTAAGCGCCGTAAACTACTTCCGAGTACCATTTAGGACTTGAATTTTTTTACCAGGTGTCTGCCTTGAACAGTACTTATTGTTGAACAGACGAAATCAGTCGAGTGACGAAGAGTACGACGAACACAACCAGCTTTCAAACAATATCCACGTGTTCATATGCACGACAATGTACCACGAGGCTGACTTCGAAATGGAGCAACTCCTTCGGTCTATTCACGATGTCGACATGAACAAAACCAAATCAGGACGGCATTTTGAATCACACGTGTTTTTCGATGGATGTATTAGGGAAGACGAGCTTAACAGCTATATTTTGCAGCTGGTGTCATTGGTGGATAAGACATTGGATGTGCATATTACGGATTGTATCAAAATGAAAACCCCATATGGCATGCAGCTAAGGTGGAAACTTCCGGGTGGAATGGATTTCACTATCCACTTAAAAGATAATGCTAAGGTCTGATCACAGTTTTACACTTGTCAGATGCGTTTCAAATCCAAAAGTGGAAAATTCCTAAATTACTAGAAATTGTTAGGAAATCAAGATAGGAAATGAAAAAACTTTTACGAGGAAAAATAACAGTGCTACCTCTAAAAAATAAAATTTTCGTTAGCTGGCGATTGCTGCCGATTTTATTTATTTCTTTATTTATTTATTTTTTTTTTTGTTGCCTGATGTTGCTGATTTTTTACCCAGTCGTTCATAAACTTACCTGGCCATCTGACCTTCCAAATAACATTTTTTTTTTCTGTCAAGCTTACTTTAATTTATAAAGCCTCAACTTTTACTTTTACCCAAAAACCGTTCAGATGGTTTTCAATTGTGAGGTTTTCATCCCTGAGATTCTCTGAAGTGCGTGCGGCAGCCACCGTCTTAGATATCAACTAGCTTCTAATTGCTTAGTGGGCTGCGGCGAACGCCAAACTACAGATAGACTGTCTTTCAATTTTACACAGGTGAAGAACAAGAAAAGATGGAGCCAAGTAATGTATATGTCCTACGTCCTCGACTTTAGACAAGAACTTCTTAAAGGTAGCTATTTAACATATGTATCAAAAACTTCCAGTTCAGGATAAGAAATTACGTAATAGTTTGTAACAATATATACCACATTTTATGTTATAGTGAAAGATGACCAGTGCTTCATCCTCACAACAGACGCTGATGTTAAATTTACCCATTGGTCTGTTGAAGCGTTAATTGACCAGATCATCGAGGATCCCAAAACGGGTGCAGTGTGTGCTCGTACCCATCCAATGGGAGATGGGCCTGTCGTTTGGTATCAAATATTTGACTATGCCATCGGACACTGGTTTCAAAAGGTATGTATCTGTTAAAGGACCTAGACCGACTTCAGTTCCGATGGTTTTGCCATGAAATTGACTTAAATTTTTTTAAAAGATAGTAATAACCATGAAAAGGTCTCAAATGCATATCAAAAGGCATAATTTAAGAGAAGATATGAAAAAAAATTAAGAATATAAATAAAAGGCTCCTCAGTAACCCATTGATTAGCTGCGTCGATGTGCAAGTCAGATCTGGCGATAAAACACCTCCCGAACCAAATTTGGACGTTATGCTTCGCAATTAAACAAAATAAAGATATTCAAACCTCGATCAAGTTAAGACCAAGTTGAGTTGATTAAATTCACAACAGTTGTCTTAGGATCATTGAAGGCAAGGTCCACAGACTTATTAGGATTAAGAATGGAAACTTATTTGATTAGTATCATATATCCATCATTTTAAATGTTTATGATCTTGGTTTAGGTGGCCAATCATATGCTTGGATCAGTACTGTGTAGTCCCGGATGTTTCAGTTTGTACAGGTGCCGGGCTGTGCGAGATGTCCTTCCTACCTATTCTAGCGGCGTGGACCACGCCTTTGAATTTCTTACGAAAGACATGGGTGAGTTTGTGTTTACTGTACATACCCAGCAATGAGAAAAAAATCAAACGTATCAACTTCATATGCTTGATCGATGCAGATCATTCACACTGGCTAAGAATTCACGCGTTCCTTTATCTATTAGGTGAAGACCGCTGGATGTGTACACTAATGATTCAAAAAGGATGGCGTCTGACATACTGCGCTGCAGCAGAAGATAGTACTTACTGCCCAGAGAGCTTTGACGAGTTTTACAAACAACGACGACGATGGACACCATCCACTTTGGCCAATCTTGTTTTGCTTGTCAGCGAGTGGAAGCGGATACTGAGGAACAACGAGCATATTTCCTTTCTATTTATTCTTTACCAAACTTTCCTCGTCTGTTCCACAGTTATTGGGTAGGCTAAAGTAAAATAATTCTACTTTAAGCAATTTTGGATTCTTGACTATAGGAAACGAGACGAATCAAAGCTATTGCACAGCCCTTAGTCTCAAGAGATGGAATTTTTTGTCCCCAAGCCCCTCAGCAGTTAGCGTGACGTAACATAAACTCATATCGAGACAGTAACGGTAAGATTTTTCCCGGCAGACCCTCTACAGTCATTCTGGTCATAGTTGGTGGAATGGTGTTCTCAGGACTTTCCGTCGATGAGATTACTACCGTCGCTCTCCTGAGCCTTTTGGTTCTTGTCTACATCTTAGCCTGCTTATTTGCGTCCCAAAGCGTTCAACTCAAAGCGTCTAAGATACTAACCTTTGTTTTTGCCGTGATCATGTGCATTGTCATCATTGGTGTGGCTGTTCAAATTTCAAATGAGCTAAAAGAAAGAAGCGCTGAGCCCACAGCAGGACCAACATTAGAGCCAAACACAACGTCGTCACCAACACCAAAACCTTTAGAACACCATCTACCAGCCGGAGTGAGCACCCTGTATTTGGCTGGGTTGTCTAGCATCTTTTTAGCCTCTGCTCTCTTGCATCCGAAAGAATTCACGTGTTTGTTACATGGAATTTGGTATATCCTCTGCCTACCTTCAGGTTATCTTTTGCTAACGATATACTCGCTTTGCAATTTAACGGACAGGTCCTGGGGTAAGTGAATAAAAAGAGATCAGTATTAATCTCATAACTTTGTTCCTCAAAGAAAAGAAGAAAAACAACAAAGGACAAAAAAGTGAATAATAGATAAATTTATTTCCCCTCTAAAGTCAATTCGAGATAAATGCCTCACTCTGAGACTCTTGTTAAATTGATCATTACTAAGAAATAATATGGACAAGACTCCACTTCTCCACGAATGTCTATTTTTTTTTTATGCACTCGTTATCATCGGGCTGAGAAAGAAAAAGAAAATATTAAAACCTGCCTATCTCAAGTCGTTAGTGAATTACTTTTTTCGAAATTGAAACAGAAGGAGGCTGGTGCGTTTACTTGGTTCTAACCTTTATTATCATTACGAAAAACAAAAGTAAAATACTCTGTATGTTTAGGAACACGAGAGGGAAAATCCACATCGTCAGGTGGAGACGACTGGTACAAGCCATTTTGGAATTGTTTGAAGAGAGTTTGTAAATGCTGCCAAAGCCAAGAAGAGTCAGTGTTAACCCAACCAAAACATCATGGTAACAAGAGAGCAAGTATCATAGAAGGAAGAACCAATATCACAGTGGAACTTTCAAATTCCTCAAACAAGGTACTCTCTGTATTTCGGATTTATTTTATGAATATGTTGCCTGTCTTTTATATTTCTATTTATTATATGGCTGTGTCTCACAAGGACTGGGAACCACCGAATTCACGAATTTGATTGGCTGAAATCGATATTGAAAGCGGTCTAGATTTTCCCATCTAGACCGGCATCTAGACCGGTCTAGAAAAAAAAGGTACAAAGAATGTAAAAACATGGCATGTAAGACACGGCCATATAGTAAAAATCTTATTAACCGAGCTAGGTCGGTCTGTATGGAAGAATCTTGACCTCGGTCGCTGGTACAGACCTCACTGCATTCGGTCTGTACTGGCGACCTCGGTCAAGATTCTCGCATACAGTCCTCCCGCTCGGTTAATAAGAACTACATATTACCTACACCATTTTTGCTATGCAGTATGCATGTACCCTTTACGGTCTGGCAAAAGATCAATCAGTTTTTTAGTTATTTGCATCTTTTTTCCCCCACAACAACAACTAACCTGAAACAAATGGAGACAGACTTCTTTGAGACAAAGTAGTGGTTGCTACTCAGGAAACCCAAGAGATTTCTTTTTATATATGTCTTTGCTAGGGCGCATAATGTTACCATACTAATCGATATTATTATTAATAGAATCGTCCAATGAAAAATCTGACGTTTCGAGCGTTAACCCTTCATCAGAGAGAATAGAGGAATTATGGGTTGTATGTGGGTTTATATTCAGAAAGCGGAGCTAAGCCATTGGTGGGAACATGGCGACGAGAAAAACACGAATAAATTAGTGAAATGAAAGGCGTTCCTTGATACCTGTGGGATTGAGAGTGCCGATTTGAAAGATAAACTTTTGTTCAAGAGTTTTGCGGCTTTCCGTGTTGCCTAAATGTAAGGAAAGACCGCTGATTGCCATATGTTGTTTAGAATGATTAGGTAAATCAAAGTGTCTAGCGACTGGTTTTGATGCGTCCTTATCTTTCCTTTCTAAGTGCCGGGTTGGACATTAGTTTAGAATGAAGTTCATTCCAGAAGTCAGAAGTCAGAAGTTCATTCCAAACCAATGTCCAACCCGGCACTTTTAAATGCGCTCGCGGACGATGCAAAGCTTGTCCTTTCATTCGCAAATCTGAGAAAATACCGGGACCCAAGCGATCCATTACGACCACCGATCACTTCACGTGCAACTCCGCCAATGTAATCTATTGCATCTCTTGCACTTTTTGCAAAAATTTATACATCGGCGAAACAGGAAGACAACAAGGTGACCGATTTCGAGAACACCTTCGCGACGTACAGAAAGGAACGATAAGGAAGCAACAAAACCAGTTGCTAGACACTTTAATTTACCTAATCATTCTAAACAACATATGGCAATCAGCGGTCTTTCCTTAGATTTAAACAACACGGAAAGCCGCAAAACTCTTGAACAAAAGTTTATCTTTCAAATCAGCACTCTTAATCCCACAGGTATCAACGAACGCTTTTCATTCCACTAATTTATTCGTGTTGTTTTTGTCACCATGTTTCCACCAATGGCTTAGCTCCGCTTTCTGAATAGAAACCTATATACAACCCATAATTCCTTCATTCGCTCTGACGAAGGACTAATGCTCGAAACGTCAGCTTTTTTTATTCCTTACGGTGGCCAATTTACAATTTCAACTTATTTGATACAACCAAATTACTCAAGTGAAGTGATTTTGCTGATTTATTCAGTTGGAGAAAATTTTGCGAAAGAAATTTTTAAGGTTAGGGCGTTTCTCTATGGAAATACGGTACGACAAAAAAAGTAATATAGAGGGGTTCCGTTCGTCTGTTTTAAATAGTTTAGGCTAGACTTCTTTTCGTTTCAGTAGATATATTAAGTAGTTTTTATTGATTTCAGTTAAGAGGGCAATCAGATCCAAATGCGAACACAGGGGCAGCTCTTGAGACGGAGGAATGTGTGTCTAAGAAAGATCAAACAAACGTTACTCGGCTTTCAGTCCCTGCAAAAAGTAAGAAGACATCGACAGACAGCTCGAAGTTTGAGAGCCACGAACATAAATCAGTTTTTGAAGATGAGTGTGTTCAAAGCGTAAGAGAGATCTCTAAAGATGTTGTATATTCTGCCGCCGAGATCCCAAGAAAAAAACTAGTTAGAACATCAAAACGTTCGACGTCAAAAGGTGATGCAATGAATCCTGATGGAAATTCTGCGTTCAACCAGAAGCAACCCGGCCAATCTTCCGAGCCAACTACTAGTTTAACTAAAGATATCAAAGATGAAGTCATAGCATCCTCTTCTGATTCGCAGACAGGAATTGAAGAAAATATCAGACACGAAAATGAAATCTCTGTCCAAGAAGCCTGGGCTGATGATCGTGATGGAAGGAGGGCACCTATTAATGAAGAAGAGGATTTTAAAAGAAAGTCTCAGGGGTACAATGAGTTCAATCGTTTCCCTGAGGATTTTCCAACTTGCTTGACTAAAACACTGCCGCCTCGAGCTGATCTCAAGGGCATATCAGTCTCAAGAAATCCATCCAAACTTGTCCTCCCTGCTATCCCAAGGGCTATACTTCCAAAACCCACCGAGAATCCACAGATCAACCAAACATACATACCTCAAAAGAGCCAAAACGACTCCCCTTTAATATTTTCCACACAAATTGAGTCCACGCAATCAATTACTGTAGACAGCTCAGAATATCAGTTGGAGATAAATTCACGATCTCGTGCATTTCAAGCCCAACTTCCAGTTCCAGCAAAAGGTATGTAGATATTGTAAGAGTCAACAATGCTAGGGAAGTTTCATTTTTGCAAGGTAATGCAGTGGTTTTTTTATTTGTTTTTTTTTTTTTTTGTTTTGTTTTTTTGGGTTTTTTTTTACTTTTAATAATGTTACGCCGCCAAACTGCTCGATGCGACGATTTATATGGAGAATTTGAATTTTGCGAGATATCTGACGGGCTCACGGACTCACTGTGAAATTATAAGCTAAAGCTCTTAGTTAGTAGAGCAAACTAACGAAATGAATGGGGAAAGAATACGACTTCCAATTTCTCGTCATTTGTTTTTTAGTGCGGTATATGATTTCTAACATCTTTCTCTTCTTTTCTTTCTCTAAGACGAAAGTAGTCGCCCTGGGTCAGCGCTTGAGAACGTTTCTCACTCTGATCCAGATTCTCCTGTAGAGGATTGGATACCTGACGATTTGAAGGTAAGAGTCATTTCTTTATTAATTTTCCTTGTATAGTTCTTTTATCATAGTGAATTGTCATTCCAGATCTTTTCTTTTTCCTCCACATAGCTGGAGTCATGTATATCATCATCAAATTCCTGATTGTTCAGCTGAAGTTGTTCCGAGTAAAACTCAGTCCATTCTCATAAAAACAGGAAACATTTGCGTCTTAGTCTCTCAAACTTTATGTTTTTATGAATCACTGAGCCTTATTCAATAAGATGATAAAAAAACATGGACAACCTGTTGAGATAACAAAGGTAATGCAGAATAAGAAAAGGTGCGATTACATCATTCAATAACCCAAGAGTCGCCACATCAGCTACCTTATTCTGATGATACCTCACAACGGCTGTCCAACTTCAAAATTTCTAGTGTTCTGTGCTGTGTAGACATTGTTGTATTTTCCTCCATATGATTGCAGGATTATGCAACGAGCTTTCGCGAAAATGGCTATGAGAAAGCAAAGTTTATTGCTGGATTGAACGACAGGGTAAGTTGCAAGATCTCAAACAAAAAAAACAAACAAACAAACAAACAAATAAAAGAAAAAACAACAAACAAATGATGTTATACTTTTTTTGTTTTCCTTGGTTCCTTCAGATTAATATGCTGACAGTTAAGGTCGTGATAATAGAATCAAACAGATTTCTCATCATTTGGTGTTGTTACTGGGTTTCTTTCTCGTTTGGGCCAATAAATCAGAAAATGACAGTATTTCGCAGATTAACAGTTGGTAGTTTTAATCATTTGTTAAAATCAGTGGCTACAACTCACGATTACTGCGCTCGCTGTTTGTTACATAAAGTGCTCCATATTTTCCTATGTATTGCATGCATCGGTATTTCTTTCGTTTCTGTTGCACATTTTTCGTAATATTGGAATTTATTACACGACTCGGGCAGTCAGAGGGCCAATAACTAAAATCAACCAATCAAAATGCTCTATTGCCGGTCCAATATTCTCTAAGTATTGGACCGGGCACAGTCCCGAATGGTCCCGAATGATACCACACTTTTGTCCCTTTGAACTTCAGTCGTATAATAAATCTCTTATTAACCAAGCTTGCTCGGGACCGTACTGGAAGATCATCGGCCCTCGGCCTTTTTTGTACGGACCTCGCTGCGCTCCGTCCGTACTGTCAAGACCTCGGGCCGATATTCTCCCAGTATGGCCCTCGCGCTTCGTTAATAAGATATATATAATTATCCCAAGGACCACAGGTTTTCCTGCCAGACGTTTTTACAGCCCTTTTGCCTCATGTGCAACAATGATTAAGTTGTGTTATTTCTTAATCTTTCTAGGACCTTGAAAGCATTGGTATACAAAATATAGGACATCGACAGAAACTGTTGAGAAAAATCAAGAAAATTCCTCGTATTGAAATCGAAGAAAACATACCAGTAAGTTTCTCATCTTTTAAAATGTAAGTAATGCCTTTAAACCCTCCTTTATTGATAAAGCGTGCTTTTGCTCTACAAAATTTGTTCAGGCCATGGCCTAACCACCAAGCCCGCATTTCCGTCCACCAATCTTTGATTGATTTGATTTTTCAAACTCATGCTTCTTAACAGGAAAACGTAGAAAGTTGGTTACAAGAACACGATCTCGAAGAATACTGGCCCTCGTTCAGGGACAACTGTTATACAGAACCGAGCGACTTGGTAGATTTAAAGAACATGAGCAAAGACAGGCTTAAGGAAGTATTGCTCATCCAAAAACCGGGCCATTTAAACCGACTGAAATCTCTTATTAACAAATTGCAGTATCCTAATCGAGGTGCGTAAACCACCGAAGGATAAATTATGATCTAGAAGAGGTCGTTGAACTTTTATACCGTACACAAGGCTATTTTTTCTGTACGGGATCACATTCCTGGAATAAACACACACTCCAGCCGACGATTTCTGATGTTCTCTTGAATACAATGATCTTTTCACTTCTTATCGTTTCCTCTGACTGGACATGGAACTCTCTGCCGTTTTAGACTTGGCCTCTTCGGAATAGTTCACATTTCAGGGAGATTGATTTACAAACCATAGATTTTACCTCCCGTCATCAATAGTTATACATAAAAATTTAAACCTTCCATGTTTTGACAGTTCAAGAAGTTAGTAACCTAACGTGTAAAGGGGGTAAAATTCAAGATTGGATACCTTTTTTCTCGTTTGGTATTGTTTAGCATCCTGGCTTCTTGCCTGTGTCATAACAAAAAAAAGGTGCTCCTAAACCGCAATTCTGGACTCAAATAGTTATGCAGAGTCGCAGGCTTTTTTGGGACGATTCAAAATGGCGGCGCGCATAATCGAGTTTTTCTGTACATCTGAAGGTAATTTCCCAGACGCTGAGTTTCTGTTTGGAATCTCACAATGGTGAAAACATTCTGAAATCTTCATATGGTAGTAATGAGATTCTATAAGGTTTCGTTAAGATACTTCTTATTCAAATCGTCTCTCAGTGTTACCGCTGACTGATAATTATTGCAAAGAATTTAAGATGATTACTTTATCTATGACGTCCATTTTGAAATCACTGGTGATCCTTGCAATCTGATTAGCTCTCATCAGTGCGATTTACTCCCGAATTGTATCATCTTTTGTTCTAAATCGTATCCTTTTTCCAGCCAATGAAGAAGGTTTATTAAAACAAGACAACTACTTCATTGTTTTATCATGCATATTCCTGAACTGCACTTCTAAAGAAAAGAGCGCATAAAACTATTGTCTGTAGGTATGACATAAGAGAGTGTATAATAATCAGATTTCAAGGCTAGTTTAAAATAACAAATCAAATTGTAGGAAAATGAAAGACAACCTTTTTACAAACCAGCTCAGTACTGGATCAATAAAGTATTTGTACTGAATAGAAAACCCTGTATTTGAGCAATTGAATTTCTTTAATAGCAGAATGGATATAGTTAACTGGTAATTAGACTTTGTGCAATGAAAGTCTGTTCTGAAATTATACTTGTGCTTTCAAATCGAACGAGCGCGCAGTGCGAATTTGATTTGAAATCATGCACAAGTATGATTTCAGAACATACTACACTCCACTCGATTCAGTTACCACTATTAATGCTTTCTTGCTCATTTCAGGCCAAAAGAAAATTAGGCGCACAAGGAACGAGCTGGGTCGTCTTCCATTAAAGTTGCTTGATTTGGATAATTCAGACGAAGGTTATGAATACAACTTCTGGAATGATTTACGTCAAGAATGCCTAATTCCTGAGAATAGTGCGTTTGGTCAGACGGCTGAGCTTAAAGAAAAACTCGTGGAACTAAGAAATACAACTTTACTGGTTTTTGGCGTCAGTAATGCCTTGTGGATGATAATTATACTGGCGCTGGTCCGGCACAAAGATCTCAAAATCTTAGGTGTGGATGTCATCGGACTTGGTTTCTTAACCATTTATGGAGGGATATTCGCTGTACAATTTTTAGCCCTTTTGTGTCATCGCTTTAAAACACTTATTCATATTTTAGCGCGCGCACCTTGGAAGATGAATATCAATAGTATTACCCCAGCTGAATCTTCACGAAGTCAGCAAACATCGTGAGTATCATTGAAATAAACTTCATTGTGAGGCAGCTGCAATGTTGTCAACTTCAGTTAGAGGTTAAGGGCAGTTTTGTCTCAGCCAGTTTCCCCTATTGGTCTGTTAATAATTTTATTTGAATAAAGCGGTTCTTTCCTCAAAATTTCTCTAAATGAAGAGAACACAAAAGGACATTATCTGTTTTGGTTTTCATCAATCATTTTGAGTAAGAGTTGAAATAGAATCTTATGAAATTTACCACATTTCTAACTTCTTCATTGAATAACATCCCACAAAACAGCTACTGAGGACCACCCCACACACGCTGGTGTAGCTATTCACATGGAGCCTCCTCGATTTTCCTTTTTTGTTGTTGTTTTACTTTTATTTTTATTTTTATTTTTTTCGTTACTTATAAGATTTTTAAAATGAACGCAACTAGAAAAGACGCTTCTCTTGATCATCGTATTGTGATGAACGACGAAATAAAGAGTCAGAATCGAATCAGGTTCGACTGTGAACTAGTTTAGTCAGGCGATAAATGATTACTGTTAAAAGGATTTTGAAAGGTAATGCTTTTTTATTAATGCTTCAATAAGAACATCGCCTTTTAGACATATGAAATCATGATTTTGTGCACGCATTGTACAAACATTCAAAACCTTGATGAAACTTAACTTGACAGTACAGTCTCTTCAATAAACAAGAGAATTGACGCAATAATTCCCATCAAAGGTTCACGTACAAAATGTTATGATAAAAGTGGAGAAATTTCGAAGATTTGATTGGATGAAAGTATCGCTATTTCAGTGTAATAGCGGTATAACAGCAAAATGGATGATGCGACGAGATTACCATGACAACATTGAACACAAAAACGCTTCTGCTTTTGTTTTCAAAGAAATTGTTTAGTGACGTTCCTGGTTCCGTTGTTGTCGTGGTTTTCTTAAACTCTCTATTGTCAAATAAGAAGCTAAAGAACTGGACTAATGTATCTCGCGATTCTTTGACGTGTTCTGTTTTGCGTGACGTGTCAAGAACATCACTGCATATCTACAATTTATAGCACCTTAATTTGCTGATACGCCGGTGTGTTTTGGTGTATTTTGGTGTGTATTTTGGTGTGTTTTGGTCATTGGTGTATTTTGATCCACATTATCAATTCGACGATGTTGTTCCCTTTGTTACTGATCGGCTGTTGTGTATTTTGATAGTGGGTATCCATACTTTTAGGAATTTCGATTGCATTATCTCTGTTGATGACTATTGGATGAAGTCTTATTTGGATGACCTTTCTTTAAACCCTACCTGTATACCAGTGAAGGTCATAATCAATAACCCCTACCTGGTCCCAAGCAGGAATGTGTCATGTTTCATTTGGCATGCTCTGAAACCGCTGAATTTTGAGGATAAACAAGCCGTTTTTAATGCAAAACAAACTTAAGATCCGTTTGATATCCTACAAGAATGGGATTTGAAACATATAAAAATACAAAAACGAGGGGGTAAATGATTGTGGTCGAGGGAGGTCCCATTTTTTTTCAAGGGCGTAAGTTGCTTTTCTTTATGTGAAAATACTGACTGCTGAAGTGATTCACGTTTTCATCGAGAGGAATGCCCAAGAAACCTCTAATTGTTGTTTCCCAAAGATGAAACACGGTGTATAGAGTCAGAATCAATTGAGTCTTGACTGTGAACTAGTTAGTCAGGCGACGAATGATTTTCTCAAAACCCTACAGAAGCAGGGTGTTGTCGATTTACATTTCGATCTTCATCATTATTCTATTGTTGGTATTCAAAAGGCTTAGATCGGGAATTCCGTTCAGCTTCCGCCTGCTAATTTTATTAGTTGACCAAAAGTTAGACTATGAGCTCCAAATTTCTGTGGCTTAATATCGTGAGAGTAAATCATCGAACCACTTGAATATAAATCTGCTAATTGTTGAAAAGTTAACAGGACAGGCTAAGCTTTATTATTTTGCTCACAACTACAGTGATAGAGTTCTTATAGGTTTAGACTAATGAATATTGTTTAGATGAAGTCTTTGGAACTCAAAGTGAAAACTGAGTCATCATTGGTCGAGAGAGTGGGGCGAGTTTTCTTACCCAAGCGCAGAGCGAAGAAAAGGAAAACCAATGCAATCTCACTTTACTTTCGACACTCTTTTGAAATTGTTCTAATCCTATTTGACAGCGACTTTCTCGTGAGAAAAACCTTCAGATATTCATTTATGATCAACTCTATTATCAAATTAACGGCAACAGTTTTCACTCAAAACTGGCCGGTTTTATTTTCATTTCAACGCGTTTCAAGGAATATTTATACCCCTTCCAGGTTCGCCAGTTGACACCGTCAGCATACGATGAATGTTTTCCATGATAATAAAAACCATTCAAGTTGGATGAGTGGCAGGCTGTGTACCACCAGGCACCTTTGTATATCACAGCACAGCTGTTTCCATAACTATCATTATCTTGATCTCTGGTGGAAAATGGCGCATCACTGTGGCGACTTAAAGAATCCCCTGCATCTCCTGTAGAAACAAATCAAACTGAAAGTTATTAAAACAGAAAAGAAAACAAAATCAAAACTCACCAGGTTTTGAAAAATCACGAGAAAAAATAAGAGATCTTCGAAAAGTGAAATACAGGAAATGCCTGCAACCAGCGCATATTCACAAGTCACTACTGATAAGATGGTGATGCGCACTTTAAGGTCCAATCGTTTTTAATTTATTGGAAATAAATGCAATTAAAAACGACTTTGTGTGCGACCAAATTTTCCCTTCCTTGATTACTATGTATTCGTCGCTTTCTCCAGCGACATTTTTAAGGGCTTATCATGCAAAAGACAAACTAACATAAAGAAACTAAAAAATTACCTGAATAAGTCCCGATCCTCAGCTGGTACTTAGTCTTCTCGCTTGTGACAGAAAAAAAGTCGTACTCGGCGTAAGCTGTTTTTCCTTCAGTGTCCTCCATGTCTACTCGAAGCTCATAACTCGCACTATTTGTAATTCGGTTTATCTTATCCAGTCCGAGCCAAAACTCCCCATTCAGGTTACCAAAGCCATTCTTGTAGTCAATCCAGTCGCGGTAAAAATCAACCGAGCCATCCAGTCTCTTCTGGAACACAGTCCACCCACCACCGGCAGTCGTTTGGTCACAGTACACTTCAAAGGCACCTGAACCATCAGGATCAATTGTATAGACACCGCTGCTTTTTTGTCCGGATGTATAAATCTTCGCACAGCCTCGAGGGTTTCCTAGATATAACGAAATTTAATTAGTCGACTAAACGTGTGAATTTAATCGTCTCAAATCTTGAAAAGAATGCAAAAAAACCCTGAGATCCGCATCATATTACATTAACAGAGGATTTGATACATATATAAAAATGAGGGGGTGAAGGACGGCGCAGGGGGAGGGGGGGGGGAAGCCGGATTAAGAATGTGACGTGCCAATTGTTGTCCCCCTTAGGTCAAAAATTACAATCTGGCTGCCTCCAATCGATTGCCAAATTCGAGGGTTTGAACGGGGTTACCAGTTAGCCGTAAAAGGGCGCCAAAAAAAATTAGCCTTTAGCCGTAAAAATTGACAATTTTTTTTTTAATTTGTTACAGTAAAAACTTTTAGTCAACCGCAAAGAGAAATTTTTAATGACTACAATGGAAATATAGTCATCGTTAGCCGTAAATTGGCCAAAATTTTACCGAGCTTGGCCTTATTATTGAGACCCTAAACTTCATAAGCCGAATTTAATGCAATTTGAGGAAACAATATAGGGCTTGTAGCAGATCAGAATGAATGCCATGTGAACTTTGTGTCTGTAAAGCAATAGGAAGCAAAAGGACGATGTACACTTGGTTCTGCCGGTTCTTGGTTCTAGTATCTGTCCTTCCTAAGCCAATAAATTATGAATTGTATCACACTCACCATCTGAAGTAGTGTTGTTGCCATTCCTTAAATGAGCCACTTGCTTCTTTAACTCTTCTAACTCCCTCTTTACCTCAACAAGAAGGTTTTCAACTTTCTTGTTTGGTCCAGCGTAGAAATTGTTGTAGTTGTTGATGTTGCATGATTTTCCCTGGCTGGGATGAATAGTTTGTTTTTGAGTATGCCCGGATTTAATCCCAACATCTTGACTGTTCACTGACAAAAGAACAGCGCAAAAGATAAACAACTGAAGCATTTTTAGAGGTGCTTTGCAGCCAACAATGTCAACTCTCCGTTTTGAGACCTTGTTTTATGGGTAAGAGCAACTGGGATGCGCTATAACGTGTCCTGTAATGAACCTTTATTTTGCTGAAACCGGATTAATTGTCAGGAAGCTCTTGTCATGTTTTCGATCAAGATAACAACATTTTTATCTATATTTAAGGTGCCAACACATGGAAAATCTCTGTAGATTCCTACAAGGGTGATAAAATCTGTAATTAAGACCGTGAGTTTGCTTAGATAAGCCGATTAGCGCGATAGATAAACAAATATTCCATCATTGGAATAAACGTAGTCACGTTTAGCGTTTCTTGTCGCCTTTGGCCTTTTGTGAACAAATGCAATCGGTGTCCATCTCCATCTACACCAATAATCGTTCCTTTTCAGTTTACTTTCCATTTTGTTACTTATCTTTATCATCAAGATATTACTTTGTAATTGTTCTTCACATTAAGATGAGGTAAATTTGCACGTGGCATCAAACGACCACGAATGATGTGTTATGCACTCTAAGCCCTTTCCTCGTAGTAATTTTAGTAAGTAATCCGGCAAGGAATAGATTAAGAGAATGGTGAAGCGTGTCCATCAGTGGGTGTCATCTTGGTATGAAACCAACTGATTATCTTCACCGGCTAATTTAAAGATAAAGATAATAAGATGCTCGGAGTTGCAATACCGCTAAGTCACTAGGTCGTCTCAAAAATAATTATTCTACGCCAATTATGAAATGTACTGTCAAGATTTCCAAAAGCACCATCAATAATCGTTCCCGCCTTTCACAACAAAACAGTCAACAGTCCTATCATTCTCTCTGACGAAGGGCTATCGCTCGAGACGTCAGCCTTGAAACTCTTTAAGGTAGTCAATGTGAGTTGATGGAAAAAAAAAAAAAAAAAAAAAAAAAAAAAGAACAGTTGCTCTTGCTGTCACAACTGTTGTCTAAATACGTATTTGATAACACTGTATGTACTTCCCATATTTATAGCTATGGCGCGGGTTCAATTATGGCGAGAAAAAACTCATATATTGACAAGTAGGGATAATTTACAGATAACGGAGGTGACTTTTGATGATAAGAAGTGCGATGACGTGAAAACCTCATGCGCACTTGTTGAGAAATTTTTTAATGTTTCGTAAACTGAAGAATGTTAAATTCTCGTCTCGTCATGAAGTCGCCGCTTCACGGACTTACAAATTGAATAAAAGTGAATGTAAATGTTGTGAACAAGTCTTGAAAAAGGCGTGTTGTAAATTTATTCTTACAGGCGTGCATGCAAAAAGCTTTAAAAGAGTCAAATGTTTTGCAGAGATACTCCCAAGGCCTCAAAGCTTGTCCCAATATATTAAAATCGTGCGTTTTGACTTCCTTTGATTACAAGTTTTTCCCACTTTTTCAATTTTTCAATAAAATTTTAGTAAATTACATAACTATAATTCTCTTTTTAAAATCTCTTTTTAAAATCTCTGAATTGTCCGAAGTTGGTTAGAATCAAAAGAAGCACTTCTGACACAGGGAAAAAACTTGATGTCAGAGACACGATAGTCTACATAAGTTATGAAATAATTTGAATATATCAACAAAGTTGAAATAGTAAATTGGCCACCGTTACGGTTATAAAAGCTGACGTTTCGAGCGTTAGCCCTTCGTCGTAACGGTGGCCAATTTACCATTTCAACTTTGTTGATATATTCAAATTATTTCGTTACCCCCACCGACGCAGCGCCCAACAGTTTCTTTAGAAACTATCAGTCTTTATACATTAGTTATGACATCGCTAACGCGCATTGTCACGTAGCGATAATCCACTCGATGCTTCCAGTTTATCGAAGCCATCTCCGGCTACAATGTCATTAAAAAGCACATGGAGCAGAGGAGTCAAAGGAGTCAGCTTCAAGACGACACAGTGCTTCACTTCCGTAGGCTTTTACTAGATGTAAAGCTCCTTTGCCTAAAAACGACACGGCGCAAAAATCAAAAGCTACATTAGCTATAGCTTTCATCCTCATGTCATCTTGAGAGAGGCACACATTGTTTCATCAGCGCGTCGTTTAACAGTCTGTTATTAGACTTGATTGACAGATCAAACTCGGTACCACTAAAGCTGACGTGCATCAGGCATATCCCACACTCCATCACGGTACCGGCAAATATCGCTTTCGTGCCTAGAAAAGAAGAATGACTGAACGTGTAAAGTAATACTTGGTTTTATCGAAAGGGTAATTCATTTTTTTTTTCCAACTACTTAGCAACCTTTAGTTTTTCCTTACACAAAAGTTAAAAATGAAGAGGTTATCACACCTCTTCATACAAGACCATCTACTGGTTGTTTACCGAAGCTGGATCGATGTTCTGGCTGCTTTAACGAGATAGAGTAGGAATTATCCTGGGCTTTCCTTAGTTTAGACTCAAAACATAAGCTTCCCGTGAGCACCGATAAGCAACAATACCCATAACAACTTTGGGGAAGCGTTAATTTTCCTTTTAATTAGCGCTTTAGATGGCTGCCTTTCTTAATTTAGCAGAACACACTTTCAAATCATCGCTAAAATGTTGGATAAGTTTAGCTAAAGATAAGCCACAAGTCAGCTGCGACACAGAAATAAAATTTCTCACCTACTGCGTCCACCTGGTGAAATCTCAGCACATCTTTCACTCGTTCAGCTAATTCTTGGTAAGTTTTCAAAGAACTCGGCATTTTTTGCTTCTTTTCAAACGAAGCTTCAGCCCATTTTTGTCCGTACTCCTCTGTGGTGATCACAAGCGGCCGCAGAATATCACCTATGCTCAAGGTGTGATTGAAGAATAAATGTTTCACTGTTCTGTTAGGATCTTTGTAAGAAATCTTACCACCAAAGTTCATGTGCAGCGCTGGAGACTGGTATTTCAAAACAACTTGGTGCCTTACCTACGAAACAAAACAACAAAATATCATTGTATCAATATCATCAGCCGACTTCCACTTTCCAGCATACTTGTAGATAACTTTAAAGAAAAACTGTTGGTTTTTAACTCTGTAAGAATGCATTGGAATCTCAGGAAAGAAACTAGAAATCTGTGACTGTAATGATTTAGAAAGATTGAATCATTTTTTGTGGCTTTGAGAAAGTGAAAAACCACTGGTTATCTTTAAAAATATCGTTTTAGTTATTTTCTCCATCATTTGAATTCGTAAATATTAAGGAAAAGGGGGGGGGGGAACTAACCTTCATCATAAATTTAACACGATAATATAAAAGTATTACCCATTCTAGGGGTCCGATGCTTTCATCATGAAGATTGCTACTTGACGAAGAATCAAACGATCCAATTAAATTGGAGGGCGGTTGTAACACACTGCTGACGTCATGGATCGGGGCGTTTGCTTGATTCTGATTGGTAATGTAAAGAACCAGTACAAGTTCTAAGGGTTTCCAAACTTTTTGAAGAGTAACGCGCACATTACTATCGAAACACAGTTCAACAACTTCCGCAGAATGTGGGAAGTTGATCAAATCTTCCGGCAACGATGCAGACGGCGTTCCTTTAAGCTCCAGTCGAGGGAGGTGTTCCGTGATCTCAACATCAAGTAACGGTGTATTCTGAAGATGAATAAATTAACTGATAGATAAAAAAAGCGTGCCAAGTGTCCCTTCCTGCCACCGAATACCAGAGATTCTCACCGTTTCTTCAGCATAATGCAACAAGAAGTTTTCCTACTTCTTCTAGATCGCATGCTAATTTTCTACAGGTCGCTTCTACCTATTTGTGTAGACCCTTGCTAAACAGCTGCGCCGTAAGAGTATCCTTTCTTTTAAAAACACAACCCAAATGACCTTAAGCCCATTGTGACGAGCAGTAACCTTTATCCTGTAAAGTCAATGCAGTCACAGTCTCCCTCGGGAGCCGTTATTTGGGATGTCAAGAAAGAAAAAAAAAAAAAACATAAAACAGAAAGGTATTCTTGGTTCATCCGAGTTCACTGTCGGATTCCTTTACCAACTTTAACCCTCTTTTATAGTGGTGGCCACCAGATGATTATCGTTCTCTTTACCAGTGCATGCAGAATACCCTTCTTGGCCTTATTATTGAGAAAAAAATTCCAACATGTTGTCGAGCCTGGGAGGGGTAACTACTTTGAATATAACCGGACATTTCTGAAAAAGCTCTATGGTACCGAAAATTGGTTGGCAAGCTAGGCCTCGTCGTTTCATATGTGAAAAGCGTCCTGTACACTTCTTGTTTAACGCTTTTTGAGAATGTTTCACAATAATCATTTACTTGTGAAAATATGCGTAAACCTACAACAAACCTTTTGGATAGCTTGGTAACCATCCTCCTGCTCTCTTCGGGTCATAGCCATGCAAGAGTCGGAATCGATTGACTCTTGAGAAAAACCTGACACAGCTTCGTCACGTGAAGATAACTCGTCTTCTGCATCGTGAAAAGACGAAATAAGATCATTCTCTAGGGAAGAAGCGTCTTCTTTCGCAACATCACAAATATCGCTGTTTTCAATATCTAAGAGTAGGTCCATGTTCGATTTGTCCGAAGCTTTTAAACCCGTTTCAGTTGAGGAAATCGCTCTATTGTTTGCTGAAGACAATCCAGGATGAGTGGCTGATGTCCTTGGTTTGCCTGGATTTTTAGTGATTTTATTGACATGACCCCTTCCGGAAGATAAGCGTGGTTTCTCTTTGACACCGCTGAAGAGCTGCGCGGCCAGCTGCTGTTTACGAACGTCTTCGTGACTAGTCACGGGAGAAGCAGAGCTAACCTAAAAAAATTATATAAGTCAAACCAGTTTTTTATCAGTGATTCGATAAAGGAAAGAACAAGCACTGTTTTCTCTTGGCCGATAAAAGGCACAGGAGAAAAAAGTTCATCTAAACAGACAGTTAGGACTTAAGCACCCCGTCTCGTCGACTTGTCCCAATCTTTTTTTGTTTCAATAGAAACAGAGCACTTACAGTCCAACCACAGACATGCCAAACTAAAGGTGATGTGGATTTCAACGTGTTTCAAAACCTTGCGAACATGTCGTAGTCATGTAGACAATTAGTCAGTAAAATAGAACTTTCAAAGTGATACTTCGTGATAAACGCGGCGTAAACAAGAGAATTTGATTGTTATGATCTCGCTCATCGGATTTTACGGCCCTCAAAGTGACCGTTAACTTAAACGTTACCTCAGCATGACTCTTCAAGGCTATTTGTCTCTCAGACCCAGAGCTCCGCGACGAAGAGTCAGATTTACTACCGGACTCCAAGGAACCAGACTGCGCACGATCTTTTGCGTAGCCCCCAGGCCCCCAAACAGCCTTTCCGGCAAAGAGTTTGGTACTCGTAGAAGGCGCTTCCTTGACCTGCGAGTGAGCTGTATCTGACATTTTAGTTTCCTTGTTTCTTGGCTTGGGTTTCTTCTGTGTTGCGGAGTTCGAAAGAGACTCTGCAGGCGGTTTCCTTGGCTGATCCATGGGATTCTCGTAAGGAGTGAATTTAAGAGTTGGCTCTGACTCAGGAACATCTGAAAAACACGCACAAAAAAAAAAAAAAAAAAAAAAAAAAAAAAACAGTGCGTTTTTAATCCTTATTTTTTTTCGAGCTGATAACCATCCAAACCGCTATAATAAAGTATCGCTGAGAGTCAACTAGTCTATTTTACCACACTATGCCGTTCTAACCTTTTATTCTTGCGGCTGTCCTTCGTTCGCTTAGGGCTTTGTATGGAGAAGCTCCTTTGGAAAGAGCTTCTGATACTACATCATCCAAGAAAGACAGTGACTCGTCTACCTGAAATTTTCCATGACATAAACAACATTATGCGAAAAAGAAGAAAAAAAAAAACTACAATAACGTGTTTGACATTCAACAGTTAGGAAATAAGGTAAACGATGCCGTGTGTTAAATATTCTTCTGATCATTATAGGATCTGAGCGCGGGAAGCATTAGATCGCGTACCTGATGTTTCAACTTACTGATAGGAGGTCGATATTAAGGTTTGCTAAAAGGGTGTTTGACAAAGAAGGATTTTCACAGTCTGGTTCGAGGAAATTATTTGGTGCTTTTTATATTAGCTAATTGGCAGCCTATGATTGTGAGCGTCCATCGTGATTAGTTGGTTTCTGTCTGTGGGTAAAGCTGGTCGTTCTGTTTGGTTCGATACTGGTTAACCTGTGCTGGTAGTTTTCGACATTTAGCGAGACGAGTTTACTCAATAAGTTAAATCGATGTTCCTCTAATATTAGAGTGTTACTGGATGGTAACCTAGACTGTCTCTCCTTAATTAATCATTATTGTAAATACTCCACGACTCACCTCCAGATCCTCACAGCAGCCATCAATGGGAAGAACGCTTTGCATAAGGAATGTGTTTTCAGAGAGCTTTTGAATCTCTGAACAACGCTAAGAGAAAAATATATCCAAAAAGAATTACTCCGTGAAGAACAAAACAACAAACAATAACCCGTTCTATTTCTGAAATTCTGGGGAATACTGATTCCAAAATCTCGGACAATTTGAGGATGTCCAATCTTTGTAAGATTTAGTTTCAGATGTTCAATTGTCATAAAGGAGCTAAAAGCTAAACAATACTTTTGCGAGAAAGTCAAACAGGAGACACTTAGATAGCTACTGTGAATCATATACCAACCTGTCTGAGTTCAACATCCACACCACTCACGTGTTTTTCCAACCAATCTCTTGTAGTAGCACACATCTGTCCAACCTGCGACGTCAGTTTTCCAACTGCGGTCACAATCCAAGCTTTAGTGCTGGGATCTACATCAATCAAGCAGTGCAATAATATATGGGACCTGCTCTATTAAAAATGTATTGATAAAGGGGCTGGACAAATGGCAAGATAAACCGATGTCAAACAATAAAGTTAGCGTGAATCACAAAACAAGCCCACTATCGTTAAAAATACGAGCGCACAGTAGTTTTTAAAATCCAGCGTGTTTTTACCTTGAAACGTCCTATCCATCAAAGAGAACAGCTGCTCAAGTATAAATGCCGGTTCATATTCCGGGGCCGTGTAAGAATATTCACCCAGCACCTTCAGAAGAATAGGATATGTCCGAGAACGGTTCAGTTAAAAGAATACCATAAGTCGTAAAAAACGATAATGACACTGAACACTACATCATAGGAAACAAAAATTGTTGATTGTTGACTGAGAAGCAGGGATGGCGTACTGGTGAGAGCACTCGCATCCCACCAATGTGGCCCGGGTTCGATTCCCAGACCCGACGCCATAGGCCAGAGGCGCCACTGTAAGCTTTCGGTTCGACCTTGTTGAGCTGCGTCGTTGCTGTACTTTGTGACGGCGATTAGAAGTGAAAATTATTATTATTACTATTATTATTATTATTTATTGTCGAAACAAAAGTGGGATGGTACTTCGCTGTGCTTCGCAGTCGAAAAAAAAAACTTTCGTCCATCTCTCAACTTGTATAATAAACAAAACTAAAACTACAAAAAAACAAAAACTGAAAAGATGCAAAACTGAAACCAATCGTGACTTGGTTACAAGTGCTTTCTTGTGCCCTGACTTCTAATTATCCCGGCTTATTTACATGTATGCATTTGTGGAACTTACGTCACTTTGCAATAATGATAACGTTTTCCATACGTTACTGAAAACGGACGACGGCCAAATGTTGCACAGGCAGAAGCTGCGAGAGAGCAACATGCAACACATGTGCAGTCTTACAACTCTTGAAGGCTTTTGCTCTTATCTAAAATTAAACTCACCCAGCAAATAATCCAAACTAGAATATCTGGTAAAACAGGCTTTTCAAGTAGGTTAATGTAGCTTAGCACTGCAAATCGACGGATTTCATTGTCTGCTTCTTCGTCTTCATTCCCTGCAAAGATAAACGTGAGAAAAAACCCGAGGTACTTTATATAACAATATTCCGTAAAAAAAAAAAAAAAAAAAAAAAACCTAAAAGTTCAAACTTCGACGAAGCTTGAACGCGGCTTCTCAGAAAATGGTTGAACACTGCTACACAAAGAGCCAACGTTGTTCAATGTTATTGTAAACGCTAGAGTTGTTCTTGCGTTTGTTGTTGCTGTTGTTGTTTCTCCGTAAATCTCCACAATAACAATCTCATCACAAGTTAAAACCAGCTCTTAGATGTTTAAACAAGTATCGACGGCTGTCTACCGTGTTCAGAGCATGGTATACCTTCCGCTAAAAGACGCATCAAGTTGTGTGCCACACCCTCTCTGACCAGAGATCCACCAAGTTCAAACACTTCATTGATGGTTAGGATAAACCACGTGTTGTCCGGCGCATATGTGATTAGTGTTAAGGATACAACATAGACTGAAAGACGACGTCATTTACTGAAGGACACAAGCATACTCGAAACAAAAAAAAGAATGCGAGTGGTCCTCATAGGAGTCGAACCTTCGTCCTTCCGTTAAGATGCTTTGGATGCTCTACCACTGTGCTATAGGAAACTCGTAGCAGGCTCGGTCGTTTCCGCGCTATTTTCACTTTTTCTTGGACAGGTAAATGTAAAATGGAATTAAGATACCTTCCTTGAAAGTGCTTCAAACACACTGTAAGAGACTATTCCATGATTTTCTGTTATCAGACACCTGATAACCCAAAGTGCCATTCATATCAGAGACCACTCAAATAAGAACGTTACCAACGTCTGATAAATAATATTTCAAAAGGATATCTTTCGGCAAGCTCTGTTGTCCTGTCTACAAGTTCTGTTCTGAAATATGAATCTGTTGTTGACTTCAAATAAGACAACAGTTTCTCGCATACTGTTTCAACGTTTGACGCATTTGTGATATGGCATAAAAGATCCAACGTCTAGATATAAAGAAAAACACTCATTGTTAAAACGGGCACAAGAATACACAACAGAATTTTGCTTGTATCTTACTCGGTCGACTCTACTTACTCGTCGTACGCAAAAATCGACATCTGCTCACGCGCTCACGCGCTCGCTCTTGAGGTATTTCCAATGAATGTACACTAGGACGGGTGCGAATCGACCAGCGGTTTAAGTACGAACCGACTCAAATTGGGTACGAATCGACTTAAGTTGGGTACGAAACGACTGGACACCAAATTAATGATACGATGTACAGATGTAGTAATCGGTAATGAGTTCTGGTGGCTTTTAGCATTGAGATAATGAACACTAATTCATAGCACACCTCGCTCACCTTTTTCACCTTAAAGGCCCATCCGAGATGCCTTGCGCGCCCGGATCATTTTTCATATATGAAAAATAGGCTATTTTCCTCGTAGCTGCGAAATCGCTTTGATATCTTCTTCCATCTTACTAATTAGGGCGTTCAAAGTTCAATCTTGAATCATGTGCGAACAACAAACTATCGTAGTATTCATATCAGTAAATAGTTTTTAATTCTTACATGTATGACGGTGAAAAACGCCAATTGAAAAGTTGATGCCGCCGAAGAAGCGGTCAAGATCAGGAAGGCCGAGTCTGCCCAGCTCGGCAAAGGTTATTCGACTTCGAGAGTCTGTGTACGATTTATGGAGGGTAAGGAAAACAACCATGGGTTTCGGTAACACCACAGACAGTGCTTTTGCAGAAATGTTATTGCATTGTTCCTACGATGGAACTAGAGACTCCGGGGAGATTTTTTCGAGGTGAGAATAATTATTTGACTGATTTTTACTTGAGATCCTGAGATATGTATGTAACCGATCTCATTTGTACAAGTCATTATTCTATAACTGAAATGCGTAAAGTAACTCAGTTTTGGCCAATATTGGTTATTTGTTTACATTTTATTTAGTGTTGAAGCCGAACAATTTCCTTCAACATCAGGTAAGCTTTGTACAAGTTTTATACAAAGACTCGATTTAATTATGATTTTTCAGTCACAAATATTTAGCTGCAAATTTGTTTACTGTGTTCTTCACCAAATCTTTGTTTTTCTTCTTAATAGTGTTTGTGAATGACTATCAGAGTTCGCCATTTAACAATAGCGCGATTCCAAAACAAAAACAAACGACTGCAAAGGATCTCGGATGGAAATGGGCCTTTAAACTCCCGAATTCCAATTCACAATTCTACCTTCCAGTTGTCATACATTTTGTATAACTGTGTTATAAGAATTTGATGTTATACAAAGATAACTTTCTTTCGTATACCTTTCTTTTCAGCGTCTCATCAGGGTCATCGAGGCAGTCAATAACGATGCGCTGGTAAGACGGCTCCATGACAAAACCACTTCCCATTTGGATTAGAGAAGTTAGAATATTTATGCCTGTGAAACAGAGCAAATAAACCTACCTAAAGACACTGATTATCACTCCCTGCCAAATCTGCCACACGCTAAAGGGATCTGTCAGTACCTGTCTTTATCTTTCACCAAGTACACTTTAAAAACTCAAAACTCAAAACTCAAAATTAAAATTCAATGTATAACGGACTAAGTTGGGAAAAGTTGTGGTTGTCTAGTAAACAGTGTCACAAGGAACGCCAAAATGAGAAATAAAGACACCCTAGACTGACATTTTCATCAAAAACATCATTTTGTCCCTGTTTGGTAGCTAACACCTAAACGTACAATGCGCATGTTTATCAGCCTGTAATATAAAGGTACACTTTATATATTTTTGCTCCAGTCAGTACATTTTCGTAGAATCTTGTGTAAGTTTGTTAGAGACTGCTTGAGTAACGGACTGACTGATGGCAAGTTACTTTGTACGTAAATTAAGAAAAAACTCATTACATGTAATTGTAGCATTAAACTTACCGAGGTACTTGATGTCATTGGTTTTTGCTACAAGAAACAAGCCAACACATCTAGCAGCTTTATCAATCAAACTCTTGTCTGGATAAATACTTGTTATTGTTCTTGTACACTCATATGCCACAGCTGAAGTAACAAAAGAGGAAATGGACATTAGAAGTGCTCACTTCTCCAAAGTGAGTTATAAAATTTTAACTTTTCAAGAGTAATAACCTACCATAACTTATAAGAGAGTTGGTATGTAGCTTTGACAAAGTGGAACCCAATATTGGGTACAATTTCTTGCTGGTCCTACAAAAAAAAAAAAAAAAAGAGAAAAATTAGAGAAAAAATCTTAAACATTACAAAAAAAAAAACATAGAAGACAAGTGTGTTACATTATAAAATGATTGTTTATCTATATGTAATTAAAAATTATTTGCCTAAGGCGAGGTGAATATCGTCGAATAACAATAAATTATTCACGGAACCTGAGGCGAATAATTGTTTTTATTATTTAATATAATTTCAGAGCTGAACAACAGAGAAATCTCTAAAATCATAAAATGTTAGTAACATTTATTGACATCTTATTTTAACATTAATATCTTTATATAAACTGCCTGGAGCGGTTTATAAAGCATCACATAAGGATCCGCTCAACCAATCAGATTGCTGGAAACTCTTTGCTCAGCTCTGAAATTATACTAACATAACTTACAGGTAATTCAGTAATGATGTGGAACACTCATATTAACTACAAACACTGTCACACCATGAAAACCATTTTGAAATAGCAAGGTGTCATTCTCTCTTTTCCATCATCTTTCTTGTGTATTTCTTCCAGCAATCATTTCATTCCATTCTTTTCCTTTTTTAAGTCAGTGTTTTGCTATCTAGCTCCTTAATTCCATTCAATTGGTAATCTCTTTTTTACAACTGAGCCAATTGGTATCTTTAATTGTCAAAGGCCAAGTGCAAGCTGCTTAACCCTTTAACCTCCAGATTTGATTAACTTGTAACTTCTCATTGTGATTCTAATATATTACCTTGCAAACAGGTTAAGAGAATGGAGAAGCTTGTCAGCTAGAGGGTGTTCAATTGATATAATACTGGAATTCTCATGTCTAATTTACTAGGAAATCTATGGAAGTCACTCTGGAAAATAACTCATTGTTTCTTGGAAGTTGAAGAGCTAAAATGCATAAAGACCTACTTTTGATCATCTGCTCCAAGTAATGCCATCAGTCGCAAATTCTTCATCTGAATCCAAGGTGCTGCTACTCCATGATAATCATACTCTTTTGCAATTTTGCCTTCTAGTATAGCCTTCTGTAGGCTGATAAAGCCTGACACAAGGTCCTTGTATTCAGAGGGTTCAGCCTAACAGGATGAAAGGTAATTTAATGGTGCTAATTTTCACAAGAGCTCTGTAAAAGTGTTTGAAAATACAGTATTTGTGGATGTGAAAGAGTTTGGCCCTGAGACAAATCTTTTAATCTAAATTGGTTTTGATATGTGCACACAATGTGACACTGCTGGGCCAAGCAAGAAATTTAAACTTGTCTTCCAAGGGATACACAAAACAGCTTGTTACAGAGACAAGTTGCTGCAAAGTATCATCTACAACAGTGCATTGCAATCTTTACTTGCTCCTTCTCCAACATACCTTGACCAGTTCATAGAAGACATGCAGTGAAGATGACACCACACCAGGATCCTTATCGCAAGTAGCTTTCATGGCAAGCTCTTTCACATTGGGAATTGCTGAGGGATTTTTCCTGTACAGACTCTGTAATGCCATTATGGCTTTCTTCCTTATAATGTCTCTATTAGAAAATTAAAGAAAACATGAAGTTGAAGATAACTTAACCTATTGACGTCCAGTGTGCCCATATGCGCCCATGGGGACCCACACCCTTTCTACGCCTTGTGACGTCATCACTTTTAACCCTGGAGCATGAATTTGAGCATGTACTTGAACAGGTTGAATATATCTTACAGACGATACCAGAATGAGCGCAATTGAGTGAAGGAGATTGGAGAAATAGCCAAAAAACCATGTCACTTTGACCTCAAAATCTGCACGAAAATCGTGTTTCATTACCCACCTACCTTTCTGAGCATGTACTTTGAAAATAATGAGCAATTTCTGAAAAATCTATACACCAAAATGAAGCCTACTCAATTTCCAGCAAGTGAGGAGAAACTTCAGGCAAGGAGAGGGAAAAAAAGGGTAGGAGAAAGAGAGAAAAGTAAAAGTCGTAAGTGGGGCATGACTTTTCAACCCAAGAACTATGTCGAAATTTTGCTTTCTGCATGTGCCCGAGATTTTCAGGCCGCCATTTTGCATTTGGATTGAAAGGCCGTCGAGTGCACGGGCTGTCAAGGGGTTTTTGGTAAGTTTGAGCTTTTAAAACCACAACAGTGACCCGAAATCTGCTCAGCTAGCTTTAAAACACAGTTTTCCACAAAAGCTGCGGCCATTAATGGGTTAGTTATCAGTAACATCTGTGTAATAAAAATACGAATAACCTATTACTACAGCACTGTCTTTCTGATCATAAGATTTTTAAGCTGTTGTGGAAACATTCCTATAGTATTCCACTGGTGGCAGCCACTAACTGAAAAAAAATTAAAGCTTCTGCAATGAAATCAAGACTTGCCAATATGTAAAAGTGCATTTGGGAGAAAAAATTAGTAAAGAAAAAAATCAATGTACACTGTCTCTACCAATCCACATTCCCTGATCTTTTTCACTGTGGATATAGATAGTTTCGATGTTACAAATCATTATTCAGTCAAATGGGTGTTAATTATTTGCTGCCCATAAACTTGCCATACCAACCTTTTATTCTGAACCAGCTCAAGAACTTGGGGAAGCAAAGCAGGCATCATGTCTTTGTTAATCAACTTACATAGAACTGTCAGTGCATAGCACACTTCTGCAACATTTGTGCTGTGCAGATCCTAAAATTATAAATACAAGTCATGTAATTCTAATTCAAGATTAATTTCTCCATGTGCATAATGATAACTTAAACACGCTGCCAATTTAAAACATATTTAATTCAGCAATTTAGTTGAATTATCATGAAGCACATGTTGAGTCTTTACTGAAAATATGCTCAATGTATTAAGCTACACATCAACTTCTTCATCAAGTCTGATTTTCCACATGAGAGTATAGCCCTGAAGAGGAAAGCCACTGGTAGAAGTCACTGTTGAATTGCAACAACTTGATCAGAACTATAAGGTACATTTGAAAAAAGGCTGGTAGTTTCTAAAGAAACTGTTTGGGGCTGCGTCGGTGGAGGTAACGAAATAATTTGAATATATCAACAAAGTTGAAATGGTAAATTCGCTCCCACGAAGGGCTAACGCTCGAAACGTCAGCTTTTATAATCGTAATGGTGGCCAATTTACCATTTCATCTTTGTTGATATATTCAAATTATAAGGTACATTGACTGGTGAGTGACATTTTGACAATTTAAGCACTCTAACTGGCACTGAATGATGATTTCACACCCTCAAGGGAAACTAGCACGGGTAGTTTAAACATACATGATTTTGAGTGCAATTTGGAATGAATAAGAATTTGGAATAAATAAGTAATTTTTTCCTCATATTGTTGTCAGGTGATCCACCATCCCAAAAATTTCCACAGAAAAGTCATTCACTGGAAATTGGTGATATCACTGTTAACAAATTCACCCTGCCAGTATATTAGTATCAAAACTATAATTACAAGAAAATGTTAGACACATAACTTTAATTACTTTAATAGCAATTGCAAAAACAAATTACCATAAATGGATACCTGTACATATACTCTATACAGTATTAGCATTCACGTCTGTTATATAAGTGATACAAATACATGTAAACCCTGACACAAACCTTTTGAATTGTGTTGATCAGCAAGACAATAAGTTCATGGTTTTCATGGAGAAACAGAGATACAGCCAGGTAACCTGTAGTAAGACACAAAAATTTTTATTAATTAAAAAGAGCAACATACATATATACATTTAAAATCAGTTTTATGCACCTAAAATCACCAAAAAAGACAAGATGAGATAAAATTGACAAAACAACTTTTTTGGCGTGGCCGAGTTGTCAGCATGTTGGACTCGCAATCCATCACTCCCTGGATTTGTTTCACGGTAGCTCCGAGTTCAAATCCTCAGCCACGCTTGTAAATAGCCAACTGGTTTGCCTCTGGCCAGTTGGGATTCTTAACAATATTATGGTCAATTCGAATTATTTGTTTCAGTTGTTTGCTCGCCTCCCCTAGCACTTCAACTATAAACACAGCTGAGGGTAAAAATAAGTTTGTTTTTTTTTTCCAAATTGGGCTAATGTTCTGTAACTCCTTCAGGATTTGAACATAAAAAAAAAAAAAAAAAATTAAAAAAAAAAAATTGGCAGAGAACAAAAATAGCTTTTAACGCTTTGAACCCTACAAGAGTGACAATAGCATCTTATTTTTCCTAACACTAATTCACCAGTGAATCAGACATTTAGATCACAAGAATAATGGAAATGATCACCAACTCAAGAAGCTCCTGATCATTAAACAAATTCTCCCTGTCAGCACTTTAAGAAACATACAGAGCACAGTATGGAAGTTGCATGCTATAAGGGCATTAAAATGGCTACCATAAAAAAAATAAAAATAAAAATACAAGTAGCAGTAGCTTTCAAACCCCAATCCCTTCCCTTCTCTTGCCTATCTTGAAACCCCCTTTGGAGTAAATAAATTTTCTCCACAGCTTCCCTGTGACCAAACAACTCAAAGATTGCAGCTAACATTTTTGCATTTGGCTAACTCGCCAAAAATACACTCACTCCAAGGTATACAAACTTGTTGCTTACCAACCCTCTTGTACAAAAGGTTTGACTGCTGTGCAAACTTGATGGCTTCAACATAACCAAAGGATGCATGATGACCCAGCATTTCACAGTAGATAAGACGCACAAGATACTCTCGCATTTGCTTCTGGAGAACAAGCCAAGACCACATGGTAGAGGTTTTTTTTTATAATAGATAATAACATGATTTTGAGGGCAACTTAGTTTTACTGTAAGCACAACTAAGTTTTTCAAAGACAACAAAACTACACGAGCTTTTAGGGAATTCGAAAGTGCAATTTGTATTCTTTTAGAAAAATTTACATAATTTTATTTTAAAAGATCGTTTCATGAGCTCCATAAATTTCAACACGTACCTAACAATGGAAATTACTTACCGCTGACGTGTCTGGTTGCATTAATTTGTCTTTTAAAACTCCAAGTTCTTTCTTGGCGATTCTGTCCTCCTCCTAAACAAGCACAGGCTAAGTAAGTTCACTTGTTTCATTTTTTACGAAAAGGAATTCCAAAGGAAAAATAGCTACAAAGGTGAGAGGCCAAATACAGCGCGAGTGTAAAAACTTAGATTCACTTTCTTTACTAATTGCTTGCAACATCAAATTCCAATCTTGCAAGTCTTTCTTTCTAACTGAAAAACAAATTCCAGATGGGAGGAAACAAATATTACTCTAAAATTTCTCAGAAACTGGACAGTGACACCAATTTGACGATCACGTACTGTAGTGTGAACTAGTGCATCTGCAACAAAGTATTTTGCAACATTTTTAATTGCTTCACTGGTAGCGAAGACGGAGGATTAAGCTTAAAAATATTTTAAAAGCTATAGACTATCATCTATCAATTCTAGTCAACGTGTATAAAAAACGAAAACTATCTGATGAACTCGCCTGTTTCGACTTCGCTTCTCCGATGGCCCTCACTAAGCTTTCAAAGGCTCTTGAACTACTAGAGCTTGGTCCATAGTACCCTGAGATAAAACTTGGAAGACTCCCTGAGCCTTTAGAGGCCATTCCTCACCCTCTGGCTACAGGCTATTGCCTGATCTGCTCATTCCCTAACCAGCCACCATTTTGTACCATAAAGTTGCCGCTGACCAAGGAGTGAGGCAGGGGTGTTACGAACACGAAGACCCTCGAAAACGAAGACCTAAGACCTAAGACCCCCGGTCTTCGTTTTCGTACTCCGATAACTAAGACCCCCGGTCTTCGTTTTCGTAGTACGAAAAACGAAGACCTTGTAAACAGAAAACCGTAGAAATTACAAGTTAAACAGACATTAAAAAGCAACAACGCTTAGTAATATAATACATTACACTTCACGCGTTTCTTCCATTATTATCCGTATTATCATACGGCCCGTCTTGTCTGTTCTGTTTCGCAATGCGAGCCAATTCGGTGTTGATATTCTCGAGGCTTTCCTCAGGTAAACTTACAACACATTATTATTCTGGAACAGCAGGCAGAATTCGAACGCTAGCCGCCTTTGATTTATAGTTAGCATTGCGTGACAGAATAACAGAGAAGGCGTTCTGTACAGGAAAAATTACCGTCTTGGGTTCTGTCAATACATAATCAATTTCTACTGTATTTCGTAGCTAAAATAGATTTTTACGGTCGTTCAGCTTTCTCTGCTGGAAAATTCTGGTTAAAAAGTAAGCAATTCTTTTGGCTAATGCAGGATCTTCGTTTTTGTACTACGAAAACGAAGACCCCCCGTCTTTGTTTTCGTAGTACGAAAACAAAGACCCCCGGTTTTCGTTTTCGCAGTACGAAAACGAAGACCTTGTAAACAGAAAACCGTAAAAATTACAAGTTAAACGCACATTAAACAGAAACAACGCTTAGTAATATAATACATTACACTTCACGCGTTTCTTCCCATTATTGTACTGCCCGTATTATTATACTGCCCGTATTATTATACTGCCCGTATTATTATACTGCCCGTATCATTATACGGCCCGTCTCGTCTGTTCTCTCTCGCTTCTCATTGTTATGATCTTGATTATCACTACTTCACCTTATTTTCTATCCAAGTCTAGTTCAAAAACTGTCACGACATTCGAAAATCGAACTTTTAAAAGACCTCTTTACTTCAAACGTTGTATGAAGAGCGCTTTCTTGTAGGGCGAAATTCTCACTTGATTTCAACTTTCTAAGATACAATCGCGTCCTGCAAGATCACTGCAGACGGTAAATGAACCATCGATGAACGCATACTTAGGAAATTTAGTTTAAATATTTATGGCAGATAGGCGTATTCTATTTCCCTTTCCAAGATTAGATTTTTAAAGTTCCCCTTTTCGGTCCTCTGATTCTTCTACGTCTGATGTTGACTTTCACGCATCGCAGTAGAGGTTAAAAATTCACTACCTTCCGGCCTGTTATAATTAGCCACGGTCGTTTTTAATCTGAGAAAAAAATTCGGAAACCATCTTGAGACTTCTAGCCCAGAAGAAACAAACAGTTGAATTTTAGAGAGTGAAAAAACAAAATGGAGAGTGAAACAGCAAAAAGAAACATTTTCTCCGGCTTACCTTGATAAATGCCAGCTTGAAAGTAGCCTGACAATATCATAAGGTAAACATGAAAACATGATAAGACTGCAAGTTTGGTTACCCTGTCATTTTCTTAAATTAACATTAAAACGATTTTGTTCTACAATACTTCCTAAGTTTGAGTTAAATATTCTCGATTTTAAATCGAATCGCCCCTAATCTCCTATACACACCCAAACTTAACTTAGATTTAAGAACGGACTGGTCAAGTAAACTTTTTGGGGGAATAGTTCACGACATTAAAATGAAATATTTATATTCAGTAAATGTTCAAACACTGAATGTGTACATTTGCATCTGTGTTACTTTCAAAAGAAGAAGTGGAAATTTACGAAGATCTTGAGGTCGATCGAATTATTTAGATTTAGTCAGTTTGATCAACAAATTCATTAGTTTGTTTCGCACTTTAATGTTATGAGTAAATCACGGATCATCGATCTTCGAAAGAGGAACGAAGCAATATTTTAGTTGGCGAGAGGAAATCAAACCTTGACACAGACAATGATCGTGAGTTAAAATAGTTTATTAGGAATATGTTTGACCTAAATTATAGCTGGATGTTTACCAATTAGATAAATCGTAATTTTCTCGTAATAGAACACGACGGCCCTCATCCTTGCATAACTTTGAAAGGATCAGTGGATTTTTTAAACAGAAAAATATAAAAAAAGTCTATTACAAATTTTATTGATTAAAGTAGTTAAAAAAAAATTGAACGAAGAAACTATAAAGGTTGTAATCAAATAGGGAACGAATCGATCAGTTTATGTTCTCCTCGAATCTCACGTGGTCACCTTAACTTAAGGTACCTTAGGCCAAATTTTCGGCGAAACTAATGACCGATTACGACCGGCCGTGTGTGAATCTACGTTTTTCCCATCAGAAACAAAAACCTTTGGTTTTTCTAGACGACGAAGTCTTCTCTATTCATTCGTGGTGAGAAACAAAACTCAAAGGGTTTATACACATAAATGCATTTGAGAGCATTTGGGAAGCGCTCATTCTTGCTTAACTATGTAAACAACGTCGTTTTGGATAAAGAGTTTGTCCTCCTTTGTAACGCCTGTTAATCTAAAAATCCAGAATTTCATTACAAGCAATATGAACCTTTCAAACTCGATGACACCAATTCACTGACCCAATGGGAAGAAGAGTTCCGAGTTGAAAAAGTCGACTTTCCTCCCAGCGTCATCTGTTGCGAAAACATTAGAAATAGCGAAAAATAAAATCCCCTGCGCCGCGTAAACTGCACCCAAAGGACGTAGCCGGACATTGTAAGAAGAAAAACTTTCTCTTAAACATGGAATGCATTTGATTGGGTACTTTTTAAGGAAATGAAAGACGAATTTCTCGTAAGCTAAGGAATTATGGCTCGTTGAAAAAAGTTGCCTCGTCGCCATAAAGCAAGACTCATTTTTTTTTTAATCCCAATACAAATATTGCTATTACGTATCCAACAGGAAAATTTCTCCTGTACTTAAATATTGATGACGCAACACCCAGTAATCTTTTTCTTTCCCTCTTTGTAAAGTAATCACAGTTCCTCTTAGGCAGCGACACGGTTAATCAGCTCTCTTTAAGGCGTGATAAGCTAATCGTCAAAATTTCTACAATGCCGCGTGTTTCCTTGAGTTTACTCTGCAGTCTGCTGTTCTTGGCGTTGTTTTCTCCCAATCAAGCTTCAGCGAAGTCAGGGAGCAAGGCAACTAAGCCACTCGATACGAAGAAGTGTAACAATATATATTTCTACGAAGCACCAAACAAGAGGATTGAAATAATGCTGGAGGGCCTGAAGAAACAACTCACTCTCGTGCAAAATGACATAAAATTTCTCAAAGAAAAAAAGATACCGAAAGGTGATTAGAGATACGCGTAAAAAATTCATTTAGTCTTATTCTAACCTACCAACAAGATTTTCATCCTTTCTCACAGGCGCTACACTACACACCCTTACTCTAGTCTAGCGGTGCCCCTGTCGGTGGACTAGAATGTAAATAGCTCACGATTTATTTCATTTTTTTTTTTCTTCCCATCTTGATAGTCAAGAAGAACTGCGCTGAACTGTACAAATGTGGTCACAGAGTCAGCGGTATTTATAAAATCGATCCTGATGGTTCAGGCGCCTTTGATGTGTATTGTGACCAAACAACAAGCGGTGGAGGGTGGACAGTGTTCCAAAAGAGACTGGATGGCTCCGTTAATTTCTACCGCGGCTGGGCCGACTACAAGAATGGCTTCGGAAATCTGAAGGGTGAGTTTTGGCTGGGGCTTGATAAGCTACACCGCCTGACAAAAACAAAGAACAAGCTTCGAGTCGATCTAGAAGATACTACAGGTAAAACTGCTTATGCCGATTACGACTTGTTTGCGGTGACAAGCGAGAGGACTAAGTACCAGTTGAGTCTTGGAACCTACTCTGGTAAGTACATCGAAAGTCATGAGCTATCGATCTGTAAGACATTTTCATGACAGAAAGGGAGAGAATTTCCATTTGAGCGTATTGCAGTGGTGTCCAATTGGCATTTGAGTGAATACCGGTTGATTTTGGCGGAAAAGAATCAAAAGTGTATTTTTTCTTAACTGAAGAGAGGAGTCAAATTGCCAGACTCGATCGCCCCCTCTCTTTAGCCAACTCTACCTTTAACTTGTATCACATCGAGTCTCGATTATCAGATTATGACACATTGTCTCAGAAAGTTAAACTGATTTTTCTATGAGCATTAACATTGAACTGGTTCCTTTCTGAGTTAAACGTTATTTTAGAAGTACAAGTTTCATGTTGGAACTGAAGACTAGCCTCCTGCACAAGGTGTAGCTTTAGAATTCTGTCTTCACTTTATTCTTGTTTTCCTTTTCAGGCACTGCAGGTAATTCCCTCTCTGGGCATCGTGGTCTCCCCTTCTCAACCAAAGATCAGGACAATGACACCTGGGGCAAAAACTGTGCTGTGACCTTTAAAGGAGCCTGGTGGTACAGTCACTGTCATAGCTCAAACTTGAACGGTGTTTATCATCATGGGAAGCACTCATCTTATGCTGATGGAGTCAATTGGTACAACTGGAAAGGACACCACTACTCCGCTAAGAGAGCTGAGATGAAAATCAGACCAGTAAAGTTTTAAATCTTGCCGCAGTTTGCCTTCTTTGAACCAAGACAAAATAAAAGTAGAAAAAAAAATGTTAAGTGCATTTATAAGTAACTGACAACCTCGTTCCCAGGGCCTTTTCCCTGTGTTGGCAAGCTTAAGGGTTTGTCTTTATTACTTATTTGGAGGTAAACCCGCTTCTGTAGAGTGAAATGCTGTTCCAGAAAGTATAAAAAAAGTCAACAAAATTTGCTGTCAACGTGCGACATATCAGTGAAAATTAATGGAGGGTTATAAAATGAAAATCCCTCTGGCTTACTGGTATTTTGGCTGATAATGTCTGCCACAGAGAGATTGTCTTCACAGTTTCCCATTCGCCCTCCAAGCCTCGCTTCTCCGCCAAATACTCATTTTTCGGATTATAGACACTGAGTAGCAAGAGTAGCCTAACAACGCGCGGTTGTAAAAAAGATATTAAAGGAAAGCATGAACCTGCCTAATGTTGAACGACTGATTTATATTTTAACACAAAAAAAAAATAGATTATGCGCCCTCGATTCCTATGCGTGAGAATAGCCCTTATCGCATTTACGCCCACTGTACGAGAGCTCAGCGGACTTATAAGTTTCGAAACGAGGCTATCGGGTCACACTGGTAAAACTTTCAACTAAAATCACATGGGGCCCAGACAAGCGACGAGTCTGGTTGTTTATTCGAAATATAAAGGAATGTATGGGAGAATATTGAAGAGTCTTATTATCGTAAACTTATATCATGAAATGTCTCAGTTAAAGCTCAAAAAAAAAGTGTAAACCTACCTCACTTGCTGTGTATTGTCGTTTCCGTGGCTCTAAATGGCGAATTTGAGCGATTTGGAGGGTTTTGCGTCGACTGTTAGTATACATATAACGTATAGTATCAGTCGACGCAAAACCCACCAAATCGCTCAAATTCGCCATTTAAAGCCACGGAAACGACAATACACAGCAAGTGAGGTAGGTTTACATTTATTTTGAGCTTTAACTAACACATTTCATGATATAAGTTTACGAAAATAAGACCCTTCAATATTCTCGCATACATTCCTTTATATTTTGAATAAACAACCAGACTCCTCGCTTGTCTGGGCCCCCTGTGGTAAAATCGAAGCAAACGGCTACGTTTGGAGGCATTTTTATTCATTTTCTTAAGAATACAGCTTGTTCTCGTCACAGTTATACATTGTACTGCGTACTGGTGCAACAGTCTATTCAGTGAATCGGCATCTGACGATATCCACAAGATTAGGATCGAAACCGCGGTCTTGCCAAACACGTTCAACTATCAAACTAGAGGCGAACAAAACGCAAATAAAAAACCTTTCAAATAAAGAACTTACAAACGACCAGATTAATTTACTGGCAAAAGGGCTTAAATTCATTCCAACACCCGCTACAAAACAAAAACAGATCAGACAACAACTATTGTGTGACTTTGATCAGTTCGCAAGAAGAATGCGTCTGATAAAATTACATATTCCGAGGGAAGACAAAAAAACCCATCCCTGGCACGTCAAATCTACATGGATACCACCAATACAAAAATCAGTAGCCCTTGAAAGCTATTTAGAAGAGGTTAAAAGTGACCTTTCATAAATAGAAATTACAAAGCCAGAAGATAATTTGCTTTCGGCCGAACGCAAAGCGCTGAGGGCCTAAAGGTGACTCTGAGTTAAACTTCAGAAAGGCCGAAAAATGAACTGACGACAACCGTAGTCAGGAACAAAAGCGACAAAATTTTGCTGTTCCTTTCCGAAATGAAAGCCATTCTTTCAATCTTCCTTTCGTGATGCCAGGACAATTACCACTAAGAACTTTAACCTTTTCCTCGGCAGAAAAAAACGCAGATTCCAGAGTTATATGGTCAGATATGGAGTGTTTCTGGTGTTTCTCGAGAAACGTTGACCCGATAGCCTCGTCCTGAAACTGTAACTCTGCGGACCCTTTGCATCGCAGACACAAATGCGATAAGGGCTATTGATTCGGTCCCTTCCCTCCCTGCTATCAAGCGTTGAAAATTTCGAACTTATAATCCAATAGCCCTTTTTACAGTTCCCAGAGCTATACTACTGGACATGTAACCGCGCATACATGTAAACGAGGTTGGAATTGACTCGGGCCATACCTCTTTGAGGGTTTTTCGCTGTCAAGAAGGATAATTAACCTTATTAGTGAGTAATTTCACATTCGTAAAAGGATGCCACGTTGCCACGTTGCCACGTTGCCACGTTGTCTAGTTCACAATCGAAGTTTGCTCACAAACTTGCCCTGAGGTTACCAAACGCGAAACATCATCATGCTTGTGTGATCAGATTTTACAGTCATTGTTGTTAGAATATTGTTTGTCTTTGCGAAATAAAATTAATCAAGCGTGCATCAAATCAAAACGTTTTCAGTATGGTAGCTAATTGTTTTTTTCACTTTATCTTTACTTATATAGGCATTTTTCAGCCAATAAGCTGAAAAATGCCTAATTTTTAAGCCTGATTTTTTTTTGTTTTAGACTTCCGATTCGATAGAGCCGATATGGGAACGACCGAAATAGCTCCTTGTAAAAAAGGGTCTCTCGGCTAAATTAAAATACATAAGTATAAACAAAATACAGGTTGACCTGAAGGGATATTTATATCTGCACAAATTTAACCTCAGTATTTTAAATATATCGACAAAACTTTCGCGAGACTACTGGTCAGAGTCATACTGGTCAGAGCTGAGAAATTACGAAAGCTCAGTGCGATGGAGTCGATACGAGTCGGGTGCAGTAGAAAGTTGATTTTGTTTATACATGCGTGCACGGTCTTTGCTGTTTTCGAAGAGGAAGCTTACAAAGAGTTAAGGGGCATAGTGAATAGGGAGTGATCTGCTCGAACAAACCAATGGAATCGAAGTGGTTTTACACCCTTTCTTGCCGACATTGAAAGCTCGAGCAGAAAACTTTCAATGTGATAGTATAAATTCTGTTTATTAAACTAAGGAAAGTTAGTGGAATATATCAAAAGAGAGTGCGTGGTACATGTCAATGGAGTTTTGTTACTCGGACTAAATCATATAACACCGGCGAATGGTAATGACAGTGTTTCATTTGAATCAAATGTGAGTTGAGGTCTGATGTATGAAATAACCTTGTATAAATCAGAATATTTCAATCATTTCACACCACGACCGATTTTTTTAATACTCTTTGAACAGGCTACTTCACTGCTTGTGAATTACACATTTTATACTGTAAAACCACAAAAAACTGAGGTAATTTTTTTGTAGGCTTAAAGCAGCATTCTAAGTCGATCTGTTAACGCAACTAGTGCCAACTGTCAATCTGGCTCTATTGTGAAAACAAAGCACTTGTTCCGTCACAATTAATAACCTGGTGGTAAACGTCATTCATGATCAGCAGGATAAATAGAGATAGATATTTCGATTTCAAGATTATGATCTGGCAAATTTCGCCAAACATTAGGTCCGTGTGTAAGAGAAATTAACAAATTACCATCGGATGACAGCCAGTGTTCTTCGTGTGTAACGCCGGTGAGTGATAATGATAAAGTTTAAACTGTACTGAATGAGGTCTGATATGAGATAACCTGGTATGAATTAAAACATTTTATTTATGTTAAGTCAGAACTTATTTTGTTATAATTCTCTTTGTATTGGCAAATTAACTCAAAAATTGCGATTTTATGGAAACCTTCCTAGAGCGGAATTTTTGAACAACCTGTCTGTTTGTCTATCTACCTGAACAGACAAATTGCTCTCATGTGCTCATGTACAACAGGAAAATTTTTCTTATACCAAAGAGAATAACTCATGCCCATCACCCAGGTTTTTTTTTTTTTTTTTCTACATGACACGTAATTACATTCATGCACATTTAAGGCAGCGCGCTAAGCCAATCGTTAAATTGGTACGATGACTTGTGCTTCCTTGAGTTTTCTTTGGGGTTTGCCGCTCTTGGCGGTCTTAGTGACGATTCAAGTCTCGGCAAAGCCAGGGAACAGTGCAACTCAATCTATCGAGACGAAGAAATGCAACAATTTTTTTTTTTCTACGAGGCACCAAACAAGAACATGGAAACTTTGTTAAAGAATATAACGAAACTGTTTGCCTACATGCAAACTGACATCAACTTTCTCAAAGAAAAAGTGAACCCGAAAGGTAAACTCGAAGATAGTGTCGAAAAATTCATTTTTAGCCATTCTGAACCGGTGATCAAGGTTCTCAGCGTTCTTCTGACAACGAACCTGCTGAGTATTATACGACTGATAAATGAATTTATACGAAAAACAAATTAGATTTTACGCCCTCGATTTTTATGAGCGATAACTGATTCCTACTCCTCCCTCTCCGACATCCTGAAGCATTGAAAATCTCGAACTCATAATTTACAGTTCGCAGCGCCATATACAATTGCGCACACATGTAAACGAGGTTGCATTTTTGGGGTTGACTCGGGCTATATCTCTGTGAGCGATTTTGTTGAGAATAAGGATAATTAAGCTTATGGGTGAGTAATTTCACATTTGTGGATAGATGTCACGTCGTCTAGTTCACAAACAGGGTACGCGGATAAAATAGCTTTTGAAAACCTGTCACAAACTTGCCTGAGGTTACGGCGGTTCGAGCAGTCGGTAATTCTTTACTGTGATCAGAGTAATTCTATTTATTAATCTATGAAATAATTAGTAGAATATATCAGAAGAGTGCGTGGTACATGTCAACGGAGTTTTGTTCCTCGGACTAATTCATATATATCGTCGACGGGTGATATTGACAATGCTGCATTTGAATAAACCGTGAGTTGAGATCTGATATATGAAACAACCTTGAATAAATTAAAATATTTTAACTTTTTTACACCACGACCGATTTTGTTAAATATTCTTTGAACGGGCTACCTCACTGCCAGTGAATTATAGATATCATATGGTAAAACCACTATTAACTGAGGTAATTTTTTGTGGGCTCAAAGCAGCATTCTTAATTCATCAATTGAAGTAACAAGTGCCAACCGTCAATCCGGCTTATTGTGAAAATAAAGCACTTGTTTATTATTAACCTGATCATAACGACAACCAAGAAAAATAAAGATAGGGGTTTTGATTTTAAGATTATCATCTGGCAAATTTCGTGAGACATTAGGTCCGTGTGTAAGAGAAATTAACATTGAAATTTCCATCGGAAGACAGTGTTCTTCGTGCGTAACGCTGGTGATAACGATAAGTCGCTAAACTGTACATTGATGTCTGATATGAAATAACCTGATATAATTTAAAACTTTTTATTCATGCTGAGTCACGACTTATTTTTTTATACTGGCAAATGAACTCAAAAATTGCGATTCTATGGAAACCTTCCCGGAAGCGGCAATTTTCAACAACCTGTCTGCTTGTCTATCTACCTAAACAGACATTGCTTACATATGCACATGTACAACAGGAAATTTTTTCTTGTACTCAAAGGAGTGACTCATCACCCCGATTTTTTTTTTTTCTATATGACACGTTATTTCGTTCATGCACATTTAAGGCAGACTTGTCACAGCTGATCGCACTCGCTACGAAAAGCGCGCTAAGCTAATCTTTAAATTATCACGATAACTCCTGTTTCCTTGAGTTTTCTTTGGAGTTTTCTGTTCTTGGCGGTCTTAGTGACGATTCAAGTCTCAGCAAAGCCAGGGAACAGTGCAACTAAACCTATCAAGACAAAGAAGTGCAACAGCATTTTTTTCTACGAGGCACCAAACAAGAACATGGAAACTATGTAAAGAAACAGCTCGCCCACATGCAAACTGACATCAACTTTCTCAAAGAAAAAGTGAAACCGAAAGATAAACTCAAGAATTATGTCAAAAATTCATTTTAGCCATTCTGAACCAGTGATCAAAGTTTTCAGTGTTCTCCTGATAGCCAAAAACTCTCTCGGTTCGGTGCGGCAGTACATCTGTTCTCGAACTAGAATTGAAAAGGCTCAATATTTATCCAATCTGTTAATTTGTTTATCTTTACAGTAAAGAAGAACTGTGCTGATCTGTACAAATCGGGTCATAGTATTAGCGGAGTTTACAGGATCGATCCTGATGGCTTAGGTGCCTTCAATGTCCGATGTCTTCTGTGACCAAACCACAACAGGCGGAGGGTGGACTGTGTTCCAAAAGAGACTGGATGGCTCCGTTAATTTCTACCGCGGCTGGGCCGACAACAAGAATGGCTTTGGAAATCTGAACGGGGTGAGTTTTGGTTGGGGCTTGATAAGCTATACCGTCTGACAAAAACAAAGAACAAGCTTCGAGTCGATCTGGAAGATACCAAGGTTAAAACTGCTTTTTTCGCTCCGACGAAGGGCTAACGCTCGAAACGTCAGCTTTTATAATCGTAACGGTGGCCAATTTACCATTTCAACTTTGTTGATATATTCAAATTATTTCGTTACCCTCACCGACGCAGCTCCAGTTTCTTTAGAAATGATCAGCCTTTATGCTTATGCCGAGTACGACTTGTTTGCAGTGACAAGCGAGAGGACTAAGTAGCAGTTGAGTCTTGGGACCTATTCAGGTGAGTTGTAATCTACGTCAGCTGTCACCCGTCAATTTTGAAGATCTTAAGAGGGGAATTGGCACAGTTTGATCAGTCGTCTCAAACAGAATCTAAGGGGGGACTACAGAAAATTGACTGCTAACCAAAAGAGGTCATAGAAAAAAGCCTTAATGGGGGAGATCAGATAAATTTCACTGTGACCCTACTACAAAATGAACTGTCTTTAATGCTAAATTTCTAACCCCTTTATATCTCGTTCCCTATTAAAAGTCCATCAAAGGTTAATGACATGTATCCCTAATGACTGGCAGTGGATTGGCGAAAAATTGGATATTTAAACGATTTTAGATTTTAACCTCTAGAACCAAGAGGAAATGCTACCCCATTATTTTATGTTGCTAAAACTGATGACTGCCTTCACTTTTTCATTTTTAGGCACTGCAGGTGATTCCCTCTGTGCTCATCGAGGTTTTCCCTTCACTACCAAAGATCGGGACAATGACAACTGGGGTCGTAACTGTGCTGTGAGGTACAAAGGAGCCTGGTGGTATAAAAGCTGTCATGGCTCAAACTTAAATGGTGTTTATCATTGTGAGAAGCATTCGTCATATGCTGATGGAGTCAATTGGAGACAGTGGAAAGGATACCACTACTCCGCTAAGAGAGCTGAGATGAAAATCAGACCAGTAAAGTTTTAGAATTTGCTGTCGCTTAATTTTCTTGAGACAAAATAAGAATTGTAAGAGAAATGTCAAGCTCCTTTAAAAGAGTGATTAAAGACTTCAAAAAAGTATTTTTTTTGTTTGTAGAATTATTTGCACCTCGTTCCTACCACAATGTCTCTGTTCCCAGTACTCCACCAAACAAGAGAGGATCTAACTATCCATTAGAACCACAAATTCTGGGAAATTATCTTGGAGAAATGCAGATAAACATTTTCTCTGTTTTACCCCAAATAAAAAATCACTGAAACTGTACTAAGATAAATGTAGTAGACATCTATATTTATACAGGATAGCCCCTTCAGTGTAGTAAACACTGGTATCAACAGGGGTCCTGTTAACCACCCATCCCACCTCAGGGGAGGACATCCATCACACAGTAATCTTGAGCGTGGGAAATTAACGTCTCCTGCACCTAACCCTGCAGGAGACGGGACCTCCATTTATTCGTCCCTATCCGAGAAGACTAGAATATCTAACTATTTCTTAATGTTGTAGAAAGGTAGCATATTCTTCTCAATTATTTTAAGACCATGAGTGTTGGTCCGACCGGGGCTTGAACCCTCGACCTTCCGCACAACAGTCCAGCAATCTATCCATTGAGTTAACCAGGAGGAGGTTACAAATAATCCATTAGTGTTAGTGTTAAATAATCCATTAGTGTCTTCACTTTCACTCTCAGGGAAAATTGAATGCATCAAAGTAAAGATGAATGATGTCACAATGTATGGTAGAAGTATACCAATTTGTAATGTTCTAATGAGCTTGAGATAGGGAAATAATCATTTTACACTTATGAAAATGAGACCCCTACCATCAAGACAAGATTGCTGCAACCTTTAAAAATGGAATTTTTGTGCATCCTCCTGAGTGCTTAACTGCACACAAAATATGAAGGGGGTTGAAAATTTCCACTTAGTTGATTCTTACAGACACTAGTTCTTTGAAGAATCTAGTGAGTTAATTGCCACAAATACAGTTACCTTTCTTTCCCAGCTCTCACAATGAACAAGTCTTTCTTGATTCTAAATGACTGGAATTCTTTTGGCTATATACTAAATCTTTCATTGACCAAGGTTCTTCGATCAAGATGGCAAGAAAAAGAACTTGGCCAATATCCAGCCTTCTTGACCTCGCGCTTGGTCATTATTAATGCATTTCATGCTTACTCCAAGGCCTAGGATTTATAAGCCCATGCATACATAAAATGTCTTGTTTTTAAGGTTAATACAAAAATAACGCAGACGAATATAAGACAATATCAAGTTTCAATATTCAGCCAAGTGGCTAATGACAACTTAGATGTTACATCAGTTTGTGTAATTTACTAGCAAAACTGGCTTGTGGAAATCGAAAACCACTAGTCAAAACTAAATTTCTACTAGTCCGTGGCTAGTTGGCTACCGTTAGTGTCGAGCTCTGATGGCAAGGCTGAGGACCATGCAAACTAGCTTACACACTAGTATAGAATACAATTCCCGAGTTTAACTTACTATTAATTAGCTCAACAATACTTGTTTCGCTTCACCTTCTTACTAAAGAATTTTCAAGCGTAGAATATTCCATTTTCCACAATAGTATCACAAATTCCAAAATATATTTTGCTTTAACTGTTCACCTTTACATCACGGAGCACTGTTTCTCCTTCGCTGTCTCAGTATCACTATCATCAACACTTGTTTTTCTGGTACTGCTGGAACTGCCACTGCGATTGCTCTTATCTTGACCCTCTTTCAGTCCGTATTTTGCGCGTATTTCATCGCGTTTCTTTTTTCTCTCAGCGTTCCGTTTGGCGTGTTGTTCTTGTCGTTTAGCTCTCGCCGCTGCGTTGTTCTCCTGGATCTTGCGAAGTTCTTTCTCTGACACTCCTTCTTCTTCCTGTTGTTCATCTTTATCATCCCATCCTAAGTTTTTTCCCACGGAGGAGAGCTTATTTGAGACTACAGATTTAGCTATGTAATTCATCCCTTTTGAAAGAAGTTTTCATCGAAATAAGTCAGTCGTTCATTGAACACTGAAACGAACTGCGTTTTTCACCTTTTCATGTCGCCATGTTTTGCCTATGTAGCCATCCCTTTTATACTTTGCGCCCTGGCCTTCTGCCAAATGTCCAAATTACTCGTCGATCTCTTCCCGAGAAACTAGTACAAGTGTATGGGTATATTAAAAGGCCTGAGAAATGGTGAGTTTTAAGTACCTCTCAGGAAGTTGCTTGAGAGTACATATTCCACATCACGCAATGGTGAAAAATAAGAATTCGTGTAATCCAATGTTACATGCAAATGTGTTGGTTATATTTTGGTGGATATGAGCTTCTGCATACTAAGATCTTCTCTCAACGAGGGCATGTTTTCTCAGCAATGAGTTGCATTTTATTCAATTATTTCGGCTAAATCTATCAATCAGAGGTGAACAGAACCCTTCTGGCTGATAAATGTGTGTGACCTAGCAGCGAGAATCTCGTGATGCTTGTAAATATTTGCTAACTTCCGTCCTAGTTATTTAAACAATCGTATGAATGAGATCTTGTTGCGAAGTTTCCTTTACGTACTTAAAGCAATATTTCGCTTAAGTGCTTGTCCATCTTTGATTGCGTTTAATTTTTTAATTAAAAATTGATCAGGCCACACACGTATGATCAGAGAAATAAATACAATTTTATGTACTAAAGCTGGATGCAATCCAATCTATGTTCAAGTATAGAACTTGATGTCAATTAAGTTCGAAACTAATAGTTGGCTGAGATTGCGCTTTCTGGGATCATAGTGTAACAAAATATTTGTTCTTATTGTCGGTTGGTTGTCACTTCATCACGAAAATTACTGATTATTGCGGTCGTTTTTTTGCAAGGTGTGGATTACTATTTAGGTCGTTGTGGTGATGTGCGAGAACTCCAGCGGTTCTTCAGAAAGCGAGAGTTCTCAAGATGATTGGCAGAAATCTTTTGATGAGTTAGAAACTTCCCAATTCAATGGTGAAAGTCCTGTTCAAGTCAGCGAGCGCACAAGAGCACTGCATTGCAGTGCTTGGGAAGCTTTCTTAGATAGAGATGGCAGAGTGGTGAATGAGTCTGCTGTCAGAAAAGCAGTGTTTAAAGGTAATGAATATTATTTTTATTCACAATGTGCTTGTACTGTAAGGCTGTGTATGTACTTGAGTTAACGTTCATGTTTTGCTTTTGTTTTCTTTTCTCAAAGGGCAGAACGTTAATCTTTTATTTAAAACAAAATGCTCAGTAGCACATCCAGGGGTGATTGTGAAGAAGAGCTCCCCAAAAAACCTGTCGGCTGACTGTAGGTCAACTGTCGACAGATTACCAACAGGTTACCAACAGGCTACCGACAGCTAACCGACAGGCTACTGACAGGCTACTGCGTGTGAAAACACGTAGTAAACATGACCCAGAAACGATGATAGTCCCGATAAACACAAGTTAAGCTTAGCCTACTGATTGATCGATGGTAAAAAGATTTTTCCGAGATGATTAACTAGCAGGACAATCAATATAATAAGGCTTAAAGGTGATTTAATCCAAACCTCAGAAATCCAAGGGGAAAGAAAGCTACTTTGGAAGTTTCTCAGTCGTGTCGCTGAACTTCACATTTCATACAATGTGGAGTCCAGTCCGGCCCTTGTGATACATCGTGTATGTATCAGTGATGTTCACCTTTTAACTAACAAAGTTCTCTAGTTTAGTAGGTTCAGACACATAAGCTTTTGGATGACTTTGCATTCCTCTTAAGAAAAAGAAAGTGATTTATGTACCCACGAGTTTTGTCTTAATTAATTAGTATCTTTCATAATCCGATAATTTGACTTGAATGCTCGGATGCAGGCGTCCCAGTCCCCCTCCAATTACTAGTTAATTGGAGGGGGACTGGGACCTAGGTACACATTTCAAAATGGTGGACAAATAGCTTGAAGCGAGATCGTATTTAACACGTTGATAATTTGGCTGTTCTTGGTGGTGTTCGTGCTAGGATTGGTTTCTACAACAACTGTACTTACTAAAGTCTCCCATACAGTATGCAGTGTATCTTTTCAATTCACTTTTATGGATAAATAAGATAAAGTTGACGACACGTTGTAACCGACAAATTACCGACACTTCACAGACAGGTCACCAACAGTCGGCCGTTTGTCAGTCGACTGTTGGTCAAAACTTTTGACCAAAACTGTCGGCAAACTGTCGGCCGTTTGTCAACCGACAGTTGGCCAACAGTCGACCCACAGTCGGCTGACAAACAGCTGACTGTTGGCCGACAGTCAGCCGACAGGTTTTTTGGGAGCTCTTCTTCACAATAATAATAATAGTTTAATATTAATTTTGTTGTGCGCAAATTCCATTTACATATGATCAAACAATTACCAATCCAGGGACAGTTAAGGTTGGTCGTAACTAGTATGGTGCCATAAAGTTATCAGTTTTTGGATCATTTAGTATAGCACTAAGGACACTCAGACCTTTTATTTAGAAACTGAACATGTAGATAGTGTACTGTTTACATGTATGTGGGCTGTTTGTCTGGACAAAAGTGACCAATGTTGGGGGTGGTAGCCTATGATAATTCATAAAAAATACTGATTTCAAAAATTTTTACCACTTGAACCAGGCCTTATGTATTTGACTAAATTTACAGCTGCAGTTTAAAAAAGGACAAAGTGTAAGAACAGACATTCAAAGATGGCTGACAACTTCAAGTGATTGTTCCATGTGCTTAGTCACATGACATACATTGTGACTGACTAGCGAGGGAAGAGTGAACTTGTTACATTTTATATCACACAAAGTAAGCACACACGTGCATAGATATACACCAGCATCATTAGAGTGTAATTACAATAACTATTGATACAATAAAGTAACTGTATTGAATAGTCCAACAAGGTGTTTTAAAATAAATTTACATTTTCAAAGAAAAATGAATAAAACTAATATTACAATCAATGTCATGAAATGAGAATTCAAAGCATTAGAAACAATTCGACAGGTTGCATTCGTATTATCATACTGATCTGTTAGAGTTGTAAAGCAACCTAAAAATAATTTGGTGTTTGTTTGACTTCATTTAAGGTGGTATCGACTGCATGATAAGAAAGGAGGTGTGGAGTTTTTTGTTTGGACTGTATCCATTTTTATCAACAAGAAGGTACTGTACGAAATATTGAAAACTGAAAAATCTACTGGTTATTGTTAATTTCTTGTGCCTTGAAAGGCTAATAACTTTAGACCCACAGGCTAAATTGCTTAGAAATGGCACTTTATTCCTAGTTGTACTGAGTCAACCTAAAAAACTCTTGTCATAATACTTAGAGTCACTTTAGCTCCAAAGATCTGATTGTTCGTTCTCCCCTCCAATTGCTACTTTCCTCGTAATTTAGCTACAAAAAATTTGTGTGAGATCAAGATAACTACTTCTACCCAATGAGTTTGAGTACATTCTCATTACCTGTTTACTGGATAATGTACCAAAAATTGTTTATAAATTGGGCATAACTGGCTTGTACAGTGATTGTGTATTCAAATACAAGAAAATGTGGGTCTGTTTTACACAACAATGAACATGTAACACAATTGAAACTCATAGAACTGAAAAATATAAAAATTGTATGTGCATGTCAGACCACCCTGCATTTGAGCATATATTATAAGTCTTTGCAGTTAAGATGCTAATGTTAATCACTTCTTGGAGGAAAAGGATCAAGAAATTTTGTTGTTTGTAGGGAAAGAGAAGCTTTAGCTGCTGAAAATGTTGCTAGATATGGAGCTTTGAAAACGAGATGGGAAGAACTTTTGAAGACATACAAGCCTCCAGTGGATCCTGATGTCCCTGAATCAATACCTTTGTATTTAAGAGAATGTACGAGCAAACAAACCAGTAGTACTTTAGGAGATGATGTTGGGGATGGCTTGCCAAGTGGGGAAGCGCATGAGGGGGATTCCCTCACAGGGGATCAAATGGTGTTTCTTAAGCTAACAGCAAAGGTTCGTGTGAGAAAATTTGGTTTGTAGCTTAAAATGAATTGTAGATCAGTTATATGATGTCTGAATTATTACACATATTTACTGTCTATAAGTCAGATTGATCTTCAGCAATGTTCCATGTAATACAATTACACTGTGCAATACGTGCTGATCTTAAAATGGCTTACCATTGTTCAGTTATGCAAGAGGAAGTCTTCATTATTTTATCACTCGGAACACTTTTTTTTGCTTCCTCTGTGTTTTGAATTTAAAGCGATTGAAAACATTAGGAAAGATAGCTTAAGGTAATAAAAAGGGATGGATTATCATTTAACTACCTTTCATTGAATGAAACTGTTACACTTTCTTACACATGATCAAGCCCTTAAATGCAAGCCCTTAGATGCAAAATGAGCTCCCTGTCCTTATTTTTCTGTAAGTACTTTTTACAAAGTTTTCAACATGAACGTGCACTGGTACATATAGAAGTTGATGGGTTGACATCAAAATGATTTGTCAAGTATAAGACAGATTTCTGGACACTATGTCATGTTTTTTCATTAGTTTAATGCAGATAGACAACCAATAGACATCCAGAAATTGTATTCATCAGTCAGGGTGATTGATAAAGACGTACCAAGGACAGACAGAAATCAAGCTTTCTTTGAGTAAGGTTACATTACTTGTCATGGTACATGGACATGATAACTTCATCTTATAGTAATCAAAACGCACTTACTGGTACTTCAAATAAAATTTAATCCAAGGCATGATTATCTCCCAAAATCAATGTTAGTGCTTAATGTTTGAGCAAGGTTTTGTAAATTATATGTAAGTGGTCATTTATGGTATCATTTGGAATTTTATATCATTTTTATAATACTCCATATTCTGTGTGAACCTTTATTCAACTGTCAAACTGTATTAAGCGGTCACCCCACCTCATGGGTGTTGCTTCATACAGGTTTAACTGTACATGTGTATCATCATTTTTATTTTTTTGGAATTTTGTTAATTTTTTTCTAAAACTTTTAAAGTGCATTTGTCTTTTGAATTCTCTTCCAGTTTTTAAATGAAGTCCACACATGCACCTCAGTTAAGTTTTATTAGCAATATTTTGAAATTTTCTTGCAGGGGAAAAGGAAATCAAAATCTTCTTGTGTTACGAGATATTTTAATCACATACAGTGCATATCATCAAGGTATTGTTAGTCAAATTTATAGTAACTATTTATATAGAACACATGTCTAAAACATTGTGCCCTTATCAAAAACAATATGCACTAAAAACATTTACCAGATGAGGGTAATTTTTACCCGAATTGACCAATCAGAGTGCTTTGTTTGTTTCAGTTTCCCGCCGGGTAAAGTTTATCCTAGTGGGGTAAACTTACCATTAGCAATTCGCTCGTTAGAGCCCTTCTATGGGCTGTATCGACGCAAAATAATTACATTCTTTCGATTGTGCCTTCTTAGAATCGAATTTCGCGATTTGGAGTCGAAAAAGGTGCAAAACCGATCAGCTTATATCTAGGATGGCGCGCTTTTGGATTTGTAGGGATTCGAAAATTGACACTCCTTTGTTTGCAAAGTCATGTTTGTTTTTACCTTTATGATAAAATATTGTTGACGTGAAGGTGTTTTATTGACAGGTTTTAGGTGACAAGTTTATACAATAGCAAATCAAGCGTGTAATATAATCCTTCAGCAATCCTAGCGCGCGTCTTCTTGACGTTAGCGACCTAGTTAGCATCGAACTTACACCCTCGCGATCGATCATCGGGACGCCACGACAATGTCCTCCTTTTCTTTCCGTTCTTAAAGAAAATCGATAAAACAGTCAACATTTTGAATTGTAATGTACGATGCACAGCGTTTCACTCGCAGAAAACGTGACATATACTAACTATGGACACATGACTTTGTAATCTGTGAACATCTTGGTGCCACGTCACGCACCAAAGAAACCATGTGTGTTTAGCCATTTCTTCCTTCATGAGAAACTACTCGAATATTGCAGAGAGTGGTGTCACATTTTACTTCTGATGTAGTCGCAAAACCCTTCGATGTATGCGTGATGGAAACTACTTTTTTGAAATCTTTATTTTCAGATTTTCCGAAGAGTGTTTCTTGCGAATTCGAGAGCGTACTTATCGAACGAACTAAGTAATCTACGCTCACGTATCAAAGTATCAGGCGTGTAATCTAATTAAAGCGTTCTATCCGGCGACTTTAGCAGCGTAACTTGGAAGATCACGATGGGTCCTCGAGCCTCCACAAAAATTTCCTCTCCAAAATTCCTTTTCTTTACGAAATCGATAGAATAATCAACAAGTTGAACTGTAATGTAAGGTGCGCAGCGTTTCGCTCGCAGAAAACGTGACACATGTAATCTGTAAACATCTTGCTGTCTCGTCACGCAGCAAAGAAAACATCCGCGTTAAAGTTATGACTCCTAGAGGACAAGAGATTTTTATGTGTTTGGGTGCTCTATTATGCGAACAATTTTTGCCGATTCGCGAGTGGAGTTGCCAAGATATCGTCATGGAAATATTTTTTTCTCAGTAAATTCAGCAGCAGTGAAGTGTTAGTCAAAAATGGTGCCATTCGGAGTAAACGTTCTTTTCTTAACCCAATAAAAAAATTTGGGGGGGCTCTGTTGTTGTTTCACAAAAGCCCTTTAAAACTGAACAAGTTGGAAAAATCGTAATTCTCTTTTAAAAAGCCACACCAACCCGTATTATACCGTTAATTTCAAGTCGTTTTATCAGTATTTCCTTCAAGCTCTGACGCCGGCACCCACTTTGACATTGAAACTACCAGTTATTCTATTATTTCGACTATTGTCCGAGCAGTCAACAAAAGGAAGTAAAAAACAATGGCAATTAGAAAGTGCCGTACACGCTCGTCACCTCGTTCTCCAATATGACATTTTAGAACTAGAATAATTCCAGAACTTAAAAATGGTTTAGGCTACAGTGACAATCTTGAGATGTTTGTTGATTCCTCTTTCGTGGAATCAACAAACATCTCAGCAGGTTTCAGAGCGTGACGTGGCACCAAGATGGTTAAAGATTACATGTGTCACCAAGATGGTTAAAGATTACATGTGTCACGGTGGGCGCTTTCCATTTGACCAAAATTTTCGAGATTTCCGGTCAGAAATCGAATGGAACGGGAAAAGTTCCGCGATAAGTTTTCGAAAATTTAGGAATACGTTTTTAGTGTACCCTCTTAGATACGGTCGGACGCGTTCCATTCGGCCAGCGAAAATACCGACATTTTGAACCCGTGATTTTTGTTGAATGGAAAGCGACCCTTGTCACCTAAAACCTGTCAATAAAACACCTTGTCAACAATATTTTATCATAAAGGTAAAACAAACATGACTTTGCAAACAAAGGAGTGCCAATTTTCGAATCCCGACAAATCCAAAAGCGCGCCATCCTAGATATAAGCTGATCGGTTTTGCACCTTTTTCAACTCCAAATCGCGAAATTCGATTCTAAGAAGGCACAATCGAAAGAATGTAATTATTTTGCGTCGATGCAGCCCATAGAAGGGCTCTAACGAGCGAATTGCTAATGGTAAGTTTACCCCACTAGAGTAAACTTACCCGGCGGGAAACTGAAACAAACAAAGCACTCTGATTGGTCAATTCGGGTAAAAATTACCCTCATCTGGTAAATGTTTTTAGTGCATATTGTTTTTGATAAGGGCACAATGTTTTAGACATGTGTTATAGTAAATAGTTGTTATTATTATTATTATTTTTTTTTTTTTTTGACCTGGCAAAGACAAATAGGTGTTCTATTGTATTTCCTGGTTGGGAATTATCATTTAAAATTTGGGCCTGGTGGAGGCTCTATCAAGGGGGGACACTAATTAAGAAACTATTCACCTGTACTGATTCGGATGCGGTTGAAGCGTAAAAGATTTATAAATAAAGTGGCAATAGAAACAGCTAGTTATTTATTCTAAGAAAGTGAGGAAGGATGAGGGAGTATATTTGACGGGGGTGTTTGATTTAAATATAATTGCCTCAGAGGAGAGTGCTTACCTGAATTGGGGGGGGGGGGGGGGCACTTATTTAACTAAAAGTTTATTGGTGTTTCTTCAAGGAAATATAGAAACTGCCTATGAGTTTTTTAAGTCATAATTTTGAGATTTTCATTCTGAGAATACCATAAATTTTTGTTAAAGGACTTAGTCATACCTTGAAAGGTAGAGATATATCCTGAAGATACCTGTAACCCATAGAGTTTCAATGCAACCTCCTCTCCAATGCTTCCCCAACTAAAATATGAGGTTCTGGGATAACATGATCAAACACAAATGCTCCACTTTTCTTGTTAGGCTCAAGCTCATTCCTTGTATGTTTCTTCCATTTCAGATATAGGATATGTTCAAGGAATGAATGATATTTTAAGTAGATTTTTGATTGTGCTGGGATCAGAAGCGCAGGCTTATTGGTGTTTAACTAATTATATGGAAACTGTCAAGAGAGACTTTCTAGATGATGGAATGCTAGACAAAATAAGTAAGTCTTATTTAAAATAAGATAACAAAATAAGTAAGTCTTATTCAAAATAAGTAGACAAAAATAAGTAAGTATTATGCAAATTTAAGATTTTTATAATGAGGTGTAGACACGCAAAAACCACCAGAGTGTTCGTGGTCTTTTTATTACTTCTTGCTGCCTTCCTTCTGAAATATTACCACGAAGGTATATGTGTAAGACCGCACACTTTTTACTGGTTGGGTTTTGAGTTGCTTACGCATTCTACTGGCTGGAATATTGGGATATTTGGTTGTTTCTTGCCTTCAGTGAACTGTTGGACTGAGAGCCGGACGGAGAGCCCTATTTGCATAAGGAACAATGCCACGTTATTAGCCGGAGTCGACGTATTGTTTCACACTTTATGGAACAATGAGCTCTCTAATGGTGTTATTCACAACAATCTGTTCAATGGCTCTGCTCATGTTACATTCTTACGACGTCCACGGATCAGCTACTACGTTCCATCTGAGTTCCCCTGCCGGTTACGCTTACGCAGGCACAAGCGTCCATTAGCCTATTATGCTAATTCATGTGCCTCATTCCATCAAGTGCTGCTAGGCGATCTGGTCTTCAAACTTAATCCGGATGCGGTATATCAACTGTTGTGAAATCACGTCATCAAAATAATAGAGCTTTATGGGTGCCTCAATCATGTTCTTCATTTTCTAAATTAACAACAAGGAATGTCTCGAACTTCACTAAAGTGCACTGCTTGTCTGCCAATTTCGTGAATGGGGTTTTTTTGTCATTTTGTCACATGAACGCTCAATCGGTGCGTTATAAGACAGCTGATTTTGTAGATTATGTCTGTCAACGTAAATATGATTTGGTTGCGATTACCGAGACGTGGCTTCAGCCCCGTGATGATGCGCTAAGAACGGAACTGCGTCCTCCTGGTTACAAGTTTATTGACTTTCCACGACAAGAACAGATAGGTGGAGGCATTGGACTACTGTTTAAAGATTCACTTCGTGTCAAAAAGACTCGAGACGGAATTCAAGAGTCGTTTAAATTTTGTGAGTTGTTGGTCCAAACGTCGACTTCCCAAGGGATACGGCTTGTGATCGTCTACCGTCCACAGAATTCTGATAACCACCACAGGATTCCTATTAACATCTTTCTGATGGAGTTTTCTGACCTGATGGAGTCCATTATTCTATATAAAGAGCCTTTGATTGTCATTGGTGACTTCAACATACACGTGGATGTTCCTATTAATACTGATTAACGGGAGCTATTCGAGTGACTTTGATCTGCCTCAAGGGGTACCTCAGGGGTCATGTTTAGGTCCCTTGCTTTTCACACTATACGCAAGTAAGCTCTTCGATTTTGTTGAATCCCATCTCCCTAATATTCACACATACGCTGATGATACACAGCTCTATATCTCATTTAAGCCAGATGGCTCTGCTACCGAGGCGGCTACTGTTGATGCGTTATGAGTTTGCATCAGGGATATAAGAACCTGGATGGCCTAAGGCAAACTTCAGCTGAACGCTGCTAAGACCGAGTCTCTTATTATAGGTACACGCGCACAATTAAATAAGGTTACGATAAATGACTTGCAAGTAGGTGAGGTAAGGGTTTCTGCTGTCTGTTCTGTTAGAAATCTTGGTGTTTGGCTTGATGCAAACATGAATATGACCACACACATTAACAGTATATGTCAGGTTATTTATTACCATCTATACAACATCCGGCGTATTAGAAAGTATTTATCATATGACAATAGGAAATCAATTGTACGGGCTATTATAATGTCACGATTAGACTACTGCAACGGTCTGCTATATGGTACACCCGCTGTTCATCTTTGCAAGCTGCAACGCCTACAAAACATGGCAGCTCGACTGGTATGCACTGTACCCAGGTACGATCATATCACACCGTCCCTGATCAACCTGCACAGGCTTCCGGTCAACCACAGAATAGAATTCAAGATAGCAATGTTAGTTCACAAATGTATCTACGTGGTCGCACCACAATATCTCTCAGACTTGATAAAAATTAAAGTGAGTTCGCGGTATCAGTTGAGGTCACACCGGGGCATACTCCTAATCGATAACACCTACAGAACAAAAAAGACACTCGGGGAAAGGGCGTTCGAACATGCTGCGCCCAAAGTATGGAACCGACTACCTCTGGAAATTAGACAGTGTCAATCGTTGGATACTTTAAAGTTTTACTAAAGACACACCTTTTTAATTTAGCTTTCTATTAGTTCTTTTATTAATTCATATTTTACCTTATTGTTTTTCCGAAAAATTGTAAATTATTATTATTACCATCATTATTAGGATTAGCCTCATTGCTGTAAGATTTTAATGTTGTAATGCGCATTCGATCATATCTTTTATTGCATGTTAGACTGCGCAACATAAGAAATAAACGTTATTATTATTAAGTTGGTATTCCTGAACTTCTGTTGCTTATGTCCGCGAATCTTGGATTCAGTATGTTTCCTTTGTTTCTATTTGTTTGTTTGTTTGTTTGTTTGTTGTTGTTGTTGTTATTATTGGTGTCTTGTTTTTTATTTAATCTTGGCAAAAAGTGGGAAGAGAAATTTTAAAGGAAAGAAAATTTGGGAACAGTAACCAACAGCTACACTCACGTGCACTGTACTGTATATCAAAATAGTTTTTAATAGGAAAAGTATTTTTTCTCTTTGCCTGGCTTTGCGTATGTTTTTGTTTTGTTTTTGTTAATTTTTTGTTTCTTTATTTGCTTGTTTGTTTTTATATCACCAGCACATGTCAGGTTACTTCTTAGGAAAATGGACGAGCAGCTTTTTAATCATTTTAAAGCAAACGGAATGGAAGATATGTTGTTTGTTCACAGGTACATGTACAATGCATATATTTTTTAGCTATCTTTTAGAGGGTAAGATTTTGTTACACCTAGTGTTTCCTATTGGTGTAGACCACCAAGAAACTCGGCTAGAAAATGAGTTGTTCATTTGTATCGTGCATGGTACAAATTAAAAAAAAATAAGTGATTAAAACAAAACAAAAAAGACGGTGACTTGCCCACCAAGGATTCGAACCTCCAAGTTTCGGAATTTACGCCACGATGCTCTATCACTGAGCTGTAGGAATCGTTTGTGACTGAGGCCATATACATCTGCCAAGTTCAAGTGAGAAAAGCGTTCTACGGAGTCTACGAGTAGCAAAGGTGTCAAAAATTTCATTTGCGCAAATAAAAATTGCTTTCTCTTTAATTACCCCAGGTGGCTTGTTTTGACTTTTAAAAGAGAGTTCTCATTCGAAGATGCGTTAACAATGTTTGAAATAATCAGCAGTCAACATCTCGAGTCGTCATCAGTGGAGGCTGAAAGAGAGCGGGAGAGACAGAGAGTTAAAGAATTAGAGAAAGATGGTTGGTTCATGTCAGCTATTGTGGTAATATCACACAATTATAGGAAAGGAGTTTAAAAATTCACTCCTAGAGGAGCGAAAAATTTTTCAATGAAGAATTGGGGAAGTCTACGTTTAAGTTCTGCATCTGACGTGTGTAGCGGTTAATGTTGCTTTCTCGACCATTGAGAGGAAGTAACTTGCGTATAGCTTAACGAGTACCTTCCAGAGTTACCTTCCACACTCAGTTTGTACTTTTTAACAACAATTAAATTTTTAACAACAATTAAAGTTTTAGAGCTACGAATTGTGGCGCGTTAGGCCATCAGGATATCATTTTTGCTTTTGATAAACTTTAGTCTGCGAGTAGACCTTCATTTGTTAACAGCCTTGCAGGGCGCGCATTCTCCGCTCGTGGGAAGATTTGAAACGAGTCGTGGAGAGGTTCGCCTGGGGTCTGGCACTAATGATGGGGTGCTTGACCCCTTGCAGACCTCTCGCGGGCTCACGTTGCTTAAGGCCAAATACTTTCCCGCGGGCGAAGAAGCGATCTCCCGAAGCGCTGTTGACGAGGGCCTACTAATAAGCTCAATAAAAGTCCTCAAATCAGTTTCTGTTGCCGGAACAATGCATGCCTTTTGTTTACTAGTGATTCATCTCTGAGTCTACTGATCCTTTGAACTTTTAATTTTTTTACAACAGGAGGTGAATTTCATGCGCAAGTTGTGGAAATGGCGAATTATTCGTTTGAAGTATTTGTATGTCTAGCTGTTCTGAAGGAATACAGAAAAAGTTTATTGAAGTGTTCGGAAGTTTCATCTGTGTACAACACTATTCACGGGTGAGAGTGATGATTGTCTTTTAAACTGATGTTTACAGCATGTAATGCGCCAACCTACAGTTTGTATTCCCTACAGGAGGTATGCATGTAAAGGGGTGATTGGGTGACCTGCAAAGTCTGAAGGTTTATTGTTAATCCTTTCCACGCTAACATCAGTTTGCATATTCTCCATACTGTTCTGCATACATTTCATAAGATGGTGACAAGGAGAATTTGTTGAGCAAATTTCATTTCCATCATTGTCGATGATATATTAATGTGTGATTCAGAGGTGAAATTAAATGCTGATCACTCGTAGGAGTCGAAAGGTCAACATTGCAACGGTTGAAGTAGTTTTACATGAAGTTGCTTCGCCTGTAAGGAACTCCGCAGGACGCTAAGTTCTTTTATGATGTCTTTAACTAACTTTTAACACTTTTCTTAGAGAGAGGTATTTTGCAGGGGAAAGGTCTACCTGTTGAGCTGCGAAAAACAGAAACAGTCTTTTCCTTCCTCCTTCTTCCGGAGGCAGTTATGTCACTCGTAATGAACAATAATTACTATAATACTCAGCATTCTAGGGAAGCACGCCCCTTTCAGTATTATGGTTGTCTTGGGTTTGTTATTAAGATTGATATAAGCAATAGTTTATTATTCTCCTGAGTTTATTTATCATATTGTTTCAATTTCTCGTGCCTGATGATTGCTTTCCATGTTTAGTAGTTAGACGCTGTTGAGGCTATTCCTCAACAAGGTTTTATGTTTTAGTCCGTTCCGTTCCGTTCCGTTCCGTTCCGTTCCCCATTTTTTGTATGTCACGTAGACCACAATCCTTCAGTAGTAATTTTATTCGCCATCTTTTTCGCACGTGGTGAAGCGCTTATAAGAGTTTAGGTACGTAAAACTGTTCCTTTTATTTCGCCTACCGCCCTTTATCATGTGGTTTTTACGGCTCCCTGAGTCTCGTAATCTTTGATGAAAGGGCGACCGGATCGTTTTGTAAATATTGGTATTCTTCACCGCAGGAGCCCATTACCCGGAGTTTCCGTCTCAGTTGTACCCTTGAATCAACCCTGTCCCGTATCTTTTTATTTTTAGAACTGAGATATTTGCTGGGGTTCTTTAATCTTGCCGCGCTTTCCGCCAAATAATTTCCTGTAGCCTGCAAGTGACACAGTAGAGACGTAACACAAAAGAGACGACAGCTCTCTTATGATTGGCTATTATAAAAACACCCGCAAAAACCGCCGTGGGAGGTGCTTCTAAAAAATAGAAAGATACGGGACAGGGTTTGCTCAGAGGGTCAGTATGGAAGATGGAAGCTCCGGGTAATGGGCTCCTGTTCACCGTCATTAAACTCATTGGTCGAAGCGCTGTTTTGTTATTATTCGACATCTTCGCCGCTTCATGTGTCCGACCCGGACAGATTCCTCTAAGGCCTACTTTATACGTCGCGCTACAGTCCAATGTAATTCAGACCAATCTAATTCCATTAAATTCGTCGTTCCGTCGACGTAAATCGTGCCGTGGTTTTATGCGTCGAAATCAATACGATCGAATTTAATTCTCTTCCCGAATCCAGTGCCTCTGGTCAGAGGTGTCATTTGGAAAAAAACATGGCGCGGTTGAAATACATTAAGAAAATGTATGCATATCATTCGACGCGACGCTAGTGCGACGTTAAAACTGAATAATTTGGATATATCAACAAATTTGAAATGGTAAATTGGCCACCGTAGCGATTAAACAAGCTGACGTTTCGAGCGTTAGCCCTTTCGTCGGAGCGAATGGAGGAATTGTGGGTTGTGTGTGCTTTTAAAGGCAGAAAATGGAGCTACGTTATTGGTGGGAACATGGCAACGAGAAAAACACGAATAAATTAAAACTGAAGACGCGTTATCGATATTTTATCCGTCTTTCCAAGACGAATAAAACGTCAAGGACGAATTTAATTTACCAGACGAATTTAATTCGTTTTAGACGTCGCGCTATCGTCGAATTTAATTGCTTGTAGGACCTTGAATTTGATGTTACTGTTAAATTTGATCAATTGATCATTTCCTTTGGTAAATTCTTTTTTCCATGGCAGTTTATCAATGAAAATGGACTTGAACATTATCCTCATGAGAGCAGAAGAATTATTCTACAAATACTGTCGGAAATCTGTGGTTGACTCCTTTCAAGTTGTTGATGTGGACACTGTAAATGTATCGTGATACCCGGCGACAAGCAAGCCAGAGTAGTTGGCGAAATTGTTAGGAGGACCACTGTTTACTTTCATTTATAGAATTATTCGTATTAACAAAGATTTAGTAATACATAGACAGGTAAAAACGAACGATATAAAATCCCGACGTTTCGGCGACTTCATGACGCCATTATCAAGGGTACAAATGAAAATAAAATTAACAAATGCGAGTTCAAGAGTTACAACTAATTTGCATAGTGGAGGTAGCTACACAAATACTTTAGCACGGATAGAATCCGTTTGCACGTTCAAACTCGGTGTTAATTGCTTGATGTAAAGCATCTCGTTGACAAGACAATCGAATTTGTTCATGCACTTCTTGAGAACTTTGAAACAGCTAAGAAGGTCCTCAGGGACAGCACCTGCGTGGTCGTTGTCGTAGTGCTTGCGTACTGAAGATGACGTGCTCTTATGGCTATCCACGCGGGCATATAAATGCCCCGTGTGTAACCAACATAGCTCCCTGTGTCGCACAGGTTACACACGGGAGCATTTATATGCCCGCGTGGATAGCCATAAGAGCACGTCATCTTCAGTACGCAAGCACTACGACAACGACCACGCAGGTGCTGTCCCTGAGCACCTTCTTAGCTGTTTCAAAGCTCTCAAGAAGTGCATGAACAAATTCGATTGTCTTGTCAACGAGATGCTTTACATTAAACAATTAACTCGGAGTTTGAACGCGCAAACGGATTCTATCCGTGCTAAAGTATTTGTGTAGCTACTTCCCCTATGCAAATTAGTTGTAACTCTTGAACTCGCATTTGTTAATTTTATTTTCATTTGTACCCTTGATAATGGCGTCATGAAGTCGCCGAAACGTCGGGATTTTATATCGTTCGTTTTTTCCTGTCTATATAGAATTATTGTCTTTTAATTTGAGCATTTAAAATGCAACTTTGTAGTAACAGTTTACTGCACCTCTGCTTTTGATGATTACAGGTTTAACCTTAAATTGCTGGAACACTTGAAAAATTTTCAAGCATGAATATTTGCTTCACTGGTATTGCAGGTAAAGGGTAAAGGTTGTGATTCATGAAAGTCAGAGTGTAAAAACAGTTGCAGATGTCGTAACTAGCGTTTTCGCGTACTCTGAATTTGTTTATCTAAAATTTAAAAATGAGCAGAGTTACTATATGTACTGTCTTTTTTTATGATGAGAGCTGTATATTTGAATATTTTTTTGTGGGAGTAGGAAAAAGCTGCTCAGCCCAATTGGAACGATCAAAGTTAACGATCAAAACAATATGAATTTTACTTTTTAAGTGTTAGAAAAACGAAATCAGATGAAAATTTAGATTGGCATATTAATGATTTGGGCCTCGTAGGCTTAACACTGATTAAACCGTCGAAAATTTTTAACCGTTAGTTAAATCTCTTAGACTTTTGCTTGAATTCTGGAAAGCGAAACATGTTTTGACATGAACTTTAAATTTAGTTAGGCCTTCTATCAAAAATTGACCAATATTATTTGTGGAAGTATATTACAAACTCGAGTCTAATTGCCGTCTTAGATATGTGTTATTAATATATTACACACCGAAAAACAACAAATAAAATTCTTTTAATAATTTGACGATATGTAACAGTCTTTCTTTCCGTGGAGCAAAAGTGAAAAACTGTATAACGTATCAGGTAAATCACAAGGGTGGTCTCCTTTCCAGAGAGTTTGTACATCCAGTCGCGATCGTCTACCAATAAAAACGCCCCCCTTTTGGTGTGTTTTCATCAATCACTCGCAGCAAAGCGCTCGAAAACGCTGGTAGAAGCAGCAGTAAAAGAATGCATTTTCTAATTTTTTCGTAAAGCTTTTTATATGCCTCCGTTTACAACTGTCTTCATAGTGCTGCTGGCAGGCGTTCCTTTCTCTGCTCTTCCCCTCCTCCTACCTCGTAATTTTTCGCCTCGCTCTCTTTTTCGCGCGGTCTAACTTACGCCCAAACTCCACTAGAACGCCTGCTCTGCAGGCTATGGAAAGCCAAAGCACCAATTTTTTTACAACAAATAAATGACCACGGAGCTGTTAAAAAAGGTGTATAGCGCTAATACAGGTACGTTGTACTACCGTTGCTGACTTACTACCCGGACAGTTGTACATTAAATTCATTTGCTGCAGGTCCAACTAACTCATGAAATCTCCCTGACTAAGGTAACGGAGAGATACCTAAATGTATGCAAATTCAGTAGATAATCGTCGACTTAAGCAAAAAAGGAACAACATAGCGTTTCATAAATTATTTTATTATATCTATGCAACTGCTGACTCACCCTGTTGTCTTTGGCTGTAATTCTTGGCTTTTTGTCTTTGTGAATGCGAACGGAGAGAAATGCATAATGGAGAAGTAATCGTTCAGGGTACCAAACGGCACTGATCCAGGACTGCTGCAGAGCGGGCGTCAACTTGTCAAAGTTTGATTCCTTTCCTAAAACGTAAAAAATCGCAAGAACCAAGAAAAGCAATGATCACATGAGTGCAAGTTGCGTGGGCGAAACCAGTCCAGAGCTTTTCCACCACACCGTTTAATTTTTTGCTTTTTTGCCATGCTGGGTAACTGAGAACGCAGCTTGATAGAAGTAATTGTAACACGCACATGTAACTCCAAAATTCTACATAACAAGAAAATTGAGGACTTGCTCTTATGTTTTGAAAACTTCTCCATATTTGTACTAAAATCTTCAGACATTTTATTAAGCAATAGGGTTTCAATGGCTGACCGTTAACTGTAAAACGGTCATAAAGAAAACTCCACATCGATTACAACATGAATTTACCGCAAGGATGGGCATCTTTAGATGTCTTCAATTATCATTACTTTTTTAAGGAAACCGTAGAAGCGTGATATCACTTGAGACGGTTTAAGGTCACATGCATTGGACTGCATGTCCAATGCATGTGACCTTATACGAAGAAAGAGATACCAAAAGGTATACAAGAGAGAAAATACTTGTATCTTACCAGCTTCGATATTATCCCTCTCAGTGTTGACGTACATATTTCGATCAGGGCGCGCTTGCTCATGAAAGAGTCCAAGTGCGTGTCCTTACAATTACAAAAGTAAATATCTTAGAAAATGGATGAAAATTAGAGAGATATTCCGACAGATCATAATAATGATGAATACTAATGTACAGCTTTAAATTATGGTAATGAATATGAATGAATACGAATATAGTTTATATCTGACCACTTGCAGCCCAGAGGCTGAATTACGGGTGCAGTGTAAGGTTGAGAACAGACGTCAGCATATCAGGCGCCTCTGGCAGCCGCTTCAGTCTATCGATCTCACCTTCCCACCCATCCCACCCCAGGGGAGGACATCCATCACACAGTAATCTCGTGTGTGGGAAATTAACGTCTCCTACCCCAACCCTGCAGGAGACGGGACCTCCATTTATTCGTCCCTATCCGAGAAGACTAGAGTATCTAACCATTTCTTGATGTTTTAGAAAGGTAGCAAATTCTTCTCAATTATTTTAAGACCTTGAGTGTTGGTCCGGCCGGAGCTCGAACCCTCGACCTCCCGCACAACAGTCCAGCGCTTTATCCATTGAGCTAACCGGGAGGCGGTTAAACAAAATATTGATTCGAGGTGTTCGTCTTTTGCGTGCTTCAAAGAATTTTCAAAGATTTTAAGCTAGGGACAAGATCAACTAACCCAATCTCAAAAGAATATTTTTTTCTTTCAGCCATGTTTACTTCTGTTCACCTTCAGCTATTGTTAGCCTCTCTCTTATTTATTTGCGCTTACGAAAACTGCTATTGTTTATTTCTGCTATCCGAAAGGAACAGCTTTGAACGCTAACGAACCGCGAGGAAAATTGACAGTCGACAACGTCTGCGATAAGAAAAAGTAGGAGCTAAAATATGGATCACAAAACTTTAATAATTGTATGCCGTGGAATTACGCCCCAGTCTCGAGATATATGTGATCCCTGCTCTTTCATATGACCTTACCTAACTCATGCCGCTAGGTTCCTAATGACCAGCAGTTTGAACCAAGACTGTCTGCTCGTTCCCTTGACAACCAACATAGGAGTAACATCTACGAAGATATCAAAAGGGTTGATAGTATCCTCAAGTATGAAATATTGTAGCAATTGCTTATCCAAGCAGTATAAATTGATAGATGCTTGTCATTCTTGCTTGCCAATATCTACATTGGGACGACAAACAAAGTCTATTCAAGTGGAAAGGGAGCCTAACACAACTTCAGGAATTTTGTTCGAAAGTTTTAAATTTGGAAGTTTCTGCAACCGCGAGTCCCTCTGAAAGGTCTAGTTCTTTGAAGTCGAAGACAATCACGCTGGTTTTGTTTAACAGTACCGGTACCCTTCAAGTCCAAGGTCCGGATACAAAAGCAATGAAAGCCAAACTGAGGAAGCTACTCCAGATACCGGCTGATGACGACTCAGTTATTCTCGTGAATGAAGAAGCTTCTACTCCGGCGTTTAACAAGAATGCCAAATCAGTACAAGAGGAGTTGGACTGTCTGAAATCTGAAGTGCTGAACTTATGGGCTCATATAAAAGAGAAACCTAATGAGGAAGACCTGAGATCCGAAAATTCTCGACTTAGGGAGATAATTCTATCTTTGAAGGAAGAAAATAAAAAGTTAGTCCAAGAACGCGATTCTTTAAGTTTTGAATTGCAAATCGTATCCAGAGAAGCAGCTACTCAATGCCGTTCAATGAGTAACACCTCTAACGAACATACCATTGTCCAAAATATGGATGAGTCAACACCTTGCGCCAACAAAGATAAGGGCTTCATTGAGAAATCAAAGAACAAAAGAAAGAAATCGAAAGGTAAAGGAGGTCCTACTAACACTCTGACAGGAAAAGAATCCGAACCCGAAAAACAACCAAAAGAGCGCACAACCCTGCTCATAGGAGATTCGATGATCTCAAGAATACCTGGAAAAGATCTGGGAAAAGCAGTTGGCCACAGGGTTATAGTCAAGCCTTTCTCGGGCGCTACGACAACGGCCATGAATCACTATCTCAAGCCAAATCTGGAATCTTCGCCCAATGAAGTGATTTTACACATTGGGACTAATGATCTTAAAACCAGGGAACCAAAGGCTGTTGCGGAATCGATTGTGGATCTCGCGAGACAGATCGAGGGCAGCTGCGATACTACAGTTACGCTGTCGGAGCTTGTATGCAGAAAAGATAAGCTGGACCAGGCAGTGAAAACAGCCAACAAGCATCTAAAGAAGTTCTGCCATCAAAATGGATGGAAATTAATCCATCATGAGAACATATCTCATAGTGGACTCAACAAAGGTGGACTGCACTTAAATTTTAAAGGTAATGAGCAGTTTTATAATAATTTTAAATCGCACCTAGAATGAGATAATGTGCTGTCCGTCAATGCCGTGCGGGATCAATTAAACAACCAAAAGGCCGAAAAATCTGTCTCAATATTACCTCCTTTACGCGGTTTTAGAATGGCATCACTCAATATCAATCAATTAATTACTCATATAGAGGAATTAAGAATCATATTAGCAAACAATGATATCGATATTGTTTCCATAAATGAAACGAAACTGAACGAGAGTATTCGAGATCAAGAAGTTCATATTCCGGGATACGAAATAGTTCGCCGCGATAGACTAACAAAATGCGGCGGAGGGGTATGCTTCTATGTAAAAACTTCAATCAACTTTACAGTACGAAATGACCTACACATGGATACACTAGAAAATCTTTGCTTGGAAATCCATAAGCCAAATTCAAAATCTTTTGTGATTGTTACTTGGTACAGACCACCTGACTCTCCTATTGGCATTTTTTCACCTTTTGAATCCCTAATTGAGAGATTGGATAGTGAAAATGTAGAATTTTTTGTACTGGGAGACATGAACTGTGACATGATCACGACTCGATATGACAATAACACATCCAAATTAAGGAGTATTGCTGATGTCTACGGACTCTGAACCGACGAGGATAACACCCACCTCATCAACTCTAATTGATTTAATCTATACCAACTGCTCGGATAAGATTGCATGTTCGGGAGTTTGTCATATCGGAATAAGTGATCATAGCATGGTGTATGTATATAGAAAACTTGCCCTGAATGGGATGTCTGACGGACATAATTCTATTACATACAGAAATTTCCGACATTTCGATCGCCAAAAGTTTCGTTATGATATTCTATCTCAATGCTGGGATAATGTATACGAGTCTTCCAACCCAAACGTGATGTGGCAGCAATGGAAATGTACATTTCTGGCTATCGCTGACAAACATGCCCCACTGAAAACGATGCGCGTTCGTTCACGGAGTTCTCCGTGGATTACCTCTGAATTGAAAGACCTTATGCATAATAGAGACATATTAAAAATCAAAGCTAGCAAGACAAATGATCCTAACGATTGGGCATTATTTAAGAAACAAAGAAATATAGTCAATAAGCAAATACGCTCAGCTAAGCAAGCTTATTACCAAAATAGTTTTAATAAGCAAACCAGCGACTCCCGAAAGACCTGGCAAACTATAAACGAGCTAACTTCTCGAAAATCTGGGAAAACGCCAGTGGCGTCACTAAAAGTGAACGGATTAACGATAACTAATCCGTTGGAGCTATCAAACGAATTCAATAACCACTTTGCTAATATTGGTCCAAAACTTGCCAGTGAGATAAATTGTGATAGTGGTAGCTATCAAAGATATCTTACCGCAACAGATAAACGGTTTAAGCTCCAACCCACCAATCCAACTAAAGTATTTTCACTTTTAAATAAACTAGACAAGTCAAAGGCAACAGGCCTTGGCAAAATATCTGCTAGGCTTATCAGGGAATGTGCTGATCTCATTTGTGTGCCGATATGTGATATTTTCAATCAATCTATTAGCCAAGGGACGTTCCCAAACGACTGGAAATATGCAAGGATTACCCCTCTTCATAAACAGGGTGACCGCGGTGACGCTAACAATTACCGCCCAATATCGGTGATTCCAATAATGGCGAAGGTGTTTGAAAGGATAGTTTATGAACAGTTATATGCCTATTTGGAAGAGCACGATATTTTATGTCAAAACCAATCAGGGTTTCGTGCTAATCATTCAACTGTAACAGCTTTGTTGGAAGCGACAGATTCTTGGGCATATAATATTGATAACGAGAAAATCAATGGAGTCATTTTTCTAGATTTGAAAAAAGCTTTTGACACTGTTGATCATCAGATCCTTCTATCGAAACTAAACTATTATGGTATACATGGAAAATCTTTCAGATGGTTTCAGTCATGTTTGGAAAACCGAACACAAAAATGCTCTGTCAACGGGTCGCTATCCAGTAGCTACTCGTTGACTTGCGGCGTCCCTCAAGGGACCATCCTCGGTCCATTATTGTTCTTATTATATATCAACGATCTTCCAAATTGCTTATCAAATTGTAAACCGAGAATGTATGCCGATGACACGCACCTCACATATGCGGGAAGCAATCTTGAGAACGTTCAGTTTTGTTTAAATGAAGACCTAGAAAACGTCTTCAACTGGCTACAAGCGAACAAACTCACGTTGAACATGACTAAAACCGAATTCATGCTAATAGGGTCGAGGCAGAGACTGAATACTCTTACAGCTTCACCAACAATTAGAATGAACAATACTCAAGTGAGCCAGGTTTCAGCTACAAAATCGCTTGGTGTAATAATAGACGATAAACTCGACTGGCTTAGTCACATCAAAAAACTAACGAAAAAGATCGCCTCTGGTATCGGGGCCCTAAAGCGAATTAGGCACCTGATCCCAGCATCAACCTTACATCTCATCTACCAATCTTTAGTAAAACCTCACTTTGATTACTGTGACATTGTTTAGGGTAGCTGTGAGAAAACGCTACGAGACAAACTGCAGAAATTGCAGAATAGAGCAGCCCGTGTGTTGACATTCTCTAACTATGATGCTGATGCAACTGAGCTACTCGAGTTTTTAGGGTGGAAAAATCTTGCACGCCAGCAGGAAATCCATAAAGCCACCATGATGTTTAGATGTCTGCACGGGCTAGCTCCAAGGTATCTATATTCAAAGTTTACGTGGCGTGACTCTGCTTATGACCTCAGGGACTCTGAAAATAAGCTTAATGTTCCACTACCGCGCACTAATTATTACAGAAAAAGCTTTAGCTACAATGGCGCCACATTATGGAACAGTTTACCACGCGATATAAGGAACACAGAGTCTCTGGGGTTATTTAAACGTAAGATCAATGACATTTTTAAAGTCTAACGCACGGCATTCACGGAAAACAGCTTTAGTGTTATAGTATGTAGTTTTAATTTTAAATATCTTAGCGTATGTGATATGTATTTTTATAGGCTGATGAATTGATCGTGTCTAAATAAAGATTACAATACAATACAATACAATACAATTTATGAAACGGATATTGTAGCTGGCAAACAAGCTCGGTTCAGAACAATTATTAGCTAGAGGAACGAATTATCGGAGCTTTTCGAAGACAGATTAAGTAAAAGGGAATTTTTTTTATGCCTTGTTCCTGACCAACTTTTGGCACGCTTGTTATATTTGAACGTTTAACAAACATATATTTAGAGAACTGTTAATTAAGCAATTTGGTTATATCAGCTAAGTTGAAACTGGAAATTGGCTAACGTAAAGAGTTTACAAAAGCTGACGTTTTAAGAGTTGACCTTCGTCTAAGTGAATGTTAATTAAACACTTTCTTTTCCAGTAATTACCTTCTCATACCATTTCTCTCGAAAGGCAAAATGTGACATCTAAATTGCATGGTCTGACATCTTTCTTCCCTCATTTTTGGCTTGCTTCTCCATTCTCTATTCATTTACAGATCTTTCTGTTTTCCTTTTCACTCTTAAAAATCTTTCGACATGATATGAATTGATTGTATTCAATTTACCCCTTTCCATATATGAAGCGGATGTAAGCTTTCTCTATTGTCTGTTTTGAACTAAATACAAGTTTGCAGTTCCCATTCCGTCATTATATTCTTTAGCGTTCGAACCAAAACTTGACTTCTCGCTGAAATAGGGCAGTTGAAACGAGAAAAATAACAGATAATATAAGGCCTTATTTTAATCATGAGGTTGCGTTCAATATGCCCCCCCCCCCCCCCCCTTTGACTAGTTAAAGAACCTCTTACCATTCTGAGGTGCACGGTCATTTTGAAAAATTATTATCCTTATTACTATCATTACTATTTATATTAGTATTATTAATTAATTATTATTATCATTTTCTTTATTATTACTGTTATTATTACTATCATTATCCTTTCTCTATCATTTTGCGTAGTTTTGACTCAAACTTAACTTTCGTTCTCAGATGAAAAATGTAATAATAATGATGATAATAATAATGACAATAATAATAATAATAATAATAATAATAATAATAAGAAAGTTTAAAGAAACACTTAAAAGCTGAAACCAGTCTTACGGTAAATATAGAAAAAGACCACTTTACTTACCCAGTTCAGGGGATATAACATATGGAACCACGCCACCTGGCCAAAGGCGCAGACCCAGGCTCCATGGTCTTGAAGTCCGCAAGTCTTCTTCCCGCTGTTTGTTGTCACATTGGTACAAACCGTCCATACCTTTGTTGTCTTGCATAAAAAGGAAGACATTTTTTTAACCCTTTGTATTCCCTTAGTCTTTTTTTTTTCTTTTTCATTCTTTCATAATTGTAACATGGAATTTTACATTTATAGCGTATCGAAGGGTTAAACTTGATATCCGTAAAACAGTGCTCGATACATATAGTAGAGCGAGTATAACGTGTGATATGCGGAAAAAAAATCAATCAACTACATTTCATCCCTACAGACCTGTTTCGTGGTTCTCCACTCATCAGGGGATTTTATATTTATAGCTTACCCATGAGCCAATACAAAACACCTCATCACAACAGAGTGCGTTAGTAAACCAAATTAAAAGAAATTATGAGCCCGTCTCGTTGTCAAGTGTTCTCTGTCAAACTAGAGTTTGATTGAAAATCTGTTGTTACGTGAAAACATTTACACAACCCACTCTTCTCGCAAGTACGTCTTTTGAAGGACCTTTAGCTAGATGATAAAGGTAGATATTTTAATATTGATATTAGCGAGATTGGTATTAGTATCAATATTTTATTTCAAGGCTCGTAAGAAACGTAACCACAAAACCCAAAGGAAAGTGGGAAGTCTCTTTGACCTCCTTTCATACAAAAGAATAAAGAGGGAAAGTTTCTAGAGAAACTGTAGTGCTGCGTCCAAGGGGCCTTATTAAAAGACGATTGGTTTTATGAATTGAGTTGATAACGTAGAATGGCCACCGTAAGTAACTTCTAAACCTGAAGTTTCGAGCGTGAGCCCTTCGTTAGAATTAATTAAAGGGCTAAAGCTCGAAAGCTCAGCTTCAGGAGTTATTAAGGATAGCCAATTTATATTATAACCTCAGTTGATAAAACCAAATTATATCGTTGACAGGAATAAAAAGGCTTCTTGATCTCGTCCTAAGCCGGGAACTGTGATGAAAAATTGAAAACTGGCGTAGAGTCAAACAAGCTGTGACATCCAAATTTTCTAACGAGACTTTAATTGACTGTAGAGCGAGATTTTCATTTGCCATTGCGCTCTAGATTCTTTCCTCTTTAAATTTATTGTACGATGCTCAGACCATAATGTATGTTCATATTTACTTAGATGTAAACTATTTCTCCTCAGGAGTCTTGTTTCGATCTATTCGCTCTGATAATTAGAAATAAAAAAGCTGCCATATCTATTCTAAAACTTGTAGATATGTCAAAGAAGTGTATCCAATTTGAAAACTAATATATCGATTGTTTGTGCATGGAAAGAACAAGTAAATAAATGATGTTCTGATGTAAATCTTATTTCGCAAAACCCTTAGTTTTCACTGAGACTGCCCCTGAGAATTTCAGGTGAGAATTCTTATCTTCAGGAATATTACCTGCCGAAAACTGGACGCAAACTACTACATAAATGGGAAAAAATAGGAACTTCATTTTAGATGAACCTTGTACTAACACTGTTAAAGGTCAAGATCTAGATATACCTTTCATTTATTGTTTATTTTTGTTCGTTGTTCCACGCTCAATGAAGTAGGACTGTTTAAACATCGACGTATTTCATTTCATTATAGTTTATTCAATAGTCTTTGCTCAAATAAGGTAACGAGATTAAGTGAATAACATCTGCGCAAACACGTATTCATTTCCTGTATAATTTCGCAGCCATTGTTTACAGATGCTGACTTAATTTTGAGTTATTTGATCATCATCAAACACTTTATTGCTTTGTGAAATGGTAGCCATGAACATTCCCCCCAGCCAACACGTTTCGTTCGAAAAAAATTAAAAAGAGAAGGAAAGCAGTTTTATTTATCTTTATTCTCTTTCATAATGTTGAATTTATTCTATTTTTGAGTTACTTGGATTGATTACCAGTCTCTCTACCAGCACTGTAACATTACATTCATCTCATGCTGATAATAGTACGTACAATCCGACATTATTTAATAATTGAAATTTGTTTTCACTGCTCATAAAACCTTGTCGTCTTATTGGCTATTTCATCATACGGAATTGCACAAGGGAAGATTTTAAATTTTTGAGGACAGCCCTCTGCAAACCTTCGCGGAAGTTTCGCAACAACTTGAGCAGCCACATTCAGGCACTCGACAGACTGGAATTAACGATGCTTTATACAAGAAAATGTGCAGTTTTCAAATTCCATGCGGTTCCAGTTTAAAACCTTCCTTTTTGTTTCACGATTATGGCGCTTAACCTCTTTAACTAATTCCTTATTTACCGTAACTAGCCGACGCATAGTGCAATAGATGTTGCACGTCATGAAACATTTAGCAAAAAGTAAAAATCGGCACCCGAATGAGTCTATGCACTGTTCTTCGATGAATAGCAGCGCACGCCAATGGTTTTCCGTGGGTTAAAACTCTAGCTAATTACCTTTGACTGAAAATAGGTTGCTATGTTGACTGATAAATAGATGGATCGGTCTTCTGTGCTCCCAAATTAATATTAAGTAGTCTTAGCAAACTCGCCAGAAACATTGTTCAATTTTGTATATTTGTACCATGGCCGGAATGGTAAGACTATCAAGTTAAATAGAAATGTGGAGGATTTTATCCTTGGGAAAATTTTTTTAATTTCTATTGAAGTTGTGTAGTTCAATTTTTAAAACAGCACGCAAATCCAGTCCTCTAAATTCCATTTTAAAGTATTATTTTAACAACGATGATCCGCAATAGTGTAAAGTGGGCCGGAATAGAAATAGGTGCTTGATTGAGCTCGAACGATTTCCGCGTGTCCCAGTTTATCGAAACACGTCTCCTAAATATTGTTGCTTCAGAATTTGTTAAATATCTCTTCGAACCTCAGTTTAGATCTAGATTGCGCGCTAGGCATAAAACAGGAAAAAGCAAAAGAAAATACAACAGTATTTACAAATTTACGAAACTTAAAATTCGTTTAAATTCCGCACACTTTGTTCGTTGTCTCAGCTAAAGATATCGAACCACATCTGTAAATGTTTTACTTACATATGGGAAGTAATTTATTTCCAATCTTATTTAAACATAATAAATTGATTTACATCGGAACGGCGTCCTATGTGTCTTTTGGAGGGATTGAGAAATTATGCATAGAGAAATCTATAAAGAATTATCGATTTGTCGCGAACAAGTTCTATTATATCTGAGCAGAGATGCTAATTGCCCAAACATAAATTTACATGCACAGGAAGTTACGTTTTGAAGGGATTTCAAATTGCTCGACTGCTAAGGATTAGTAAATATATTCAAAAATAATAATGTTTTGCATTAAATGATCGATATCTGAATTTGTGCCGAATACATTCCCGGTTCCAAGACTTAGAATTTAAATCGCTGTTAGAAAATTTGTTCCGCCAAAGTATTACGAAACCTTTCAAACAATTAGGGGGGATTTTTCCAAAGTGAATCCTGGCTGTTTTGTTTACACCTAATTTCAAATGTTTTCCTATTGTATGGCAGTGGTTTGAAACCACCTGTTTATTTGCGTATGCGTAAACTGGCTTTCCCATGTGTTTGGGACTTCCCACGGATAGACCCAAGCCATCTCTCGAAATTTCACTTGAATTTCAAATCAACTTAACCTCGACTGCTTTATATTATTGTAAAATAATTGAGTTTCGTCGGACACAGTTTTTTGCAAGGATATCAGTTTGTGCAACCGCTTCGTTTGAGTATCTTAGACGTTCGTACAAAGCTTTTGAACAATTGGCCAGCACGGGACTCCGTTGTCTGTGAAAAAAGAAGTAAACATTTCTGGGTCACAAAGATCCATGGATGCCCCTTCAAGGTAAGAATATACAGAAGGTTTCGAATTTCTACTCTCGGCTGGAGTACAGCTAAAAATCGTGTTCGAAACGAATAGTGCCTTTAAATCCACTAGTCTAGTCAACAAACCTAAACATCATTCAACCACTGAAACAAAATTTCGGTATGACCGAACTGAATTCATCTGAATTTGCAAGAATTCATTTTTTTTAATGCGTCTGCATGTGCTGAAAGTTTTACCTTATCCAGAAAATTTCGATATTTTCAATTACGATTAAAATAACGTATGTGCCTAAACATTTTCAACGTGTTTGCGTCAAAATCAAACATGATTGAAAAGTGTTAAAGATGAACGCCTTGCACTTTTTTGATAACTGACTAGAATCATAAATAGGAGCGTTTTTTATTTTATCTTCATGAAAATGTATATTATGTTGACAAGAAATGTAGTGGACCATGCCTTATATTTTTTTAACACCAAGCATGGGAAAAATTCATTGTCTTGTATTTCAATGAGATTCTGCTTGGTTTACAACAATCTTTTTAATTTAATGATTAAAATTCAATCTTACAGTCCCCTGGTTGTTTAACATTCACAGTATAAGCAAAATATTCTATCTGAAAACCAAAATTGAAAAGTTAATAGTTACAGTGGGGAAGTAAAGCTTGTGAGAGCAAAATCTGGGGACATTTCGCTTTATAAAAATGTCAGGTTTTGCATAAGTTTAATAAATAGAAAAATTGTATCGATGCCAATATGTATTCCATTGTAGACTTAGTCGTTAATAATTTGTTACTCGAAGCAGCTGCTGCAGTCAATTCAACTAAAAGTTTGTTGTCGACACTTTAATGGTATTGTAATATTATTTTGAAACGTCTATTGCGAAATTAGGTCACCTAAGAATTTTTCGCTTCACGGCTTTTGAAGAATGAAGCGAATTTTTAAAAGAAAGGTCTCTGACGATAAATCAAAAAAATTACTCTGATAAATTCGATTTATTTTGAAAAATGACTCGTACTGGAAATTTCATCCAGAGCTGGCTTGTACCAATTGAGACGTCCCTCTCTTTTTTACCTTATCTATTAAAATGTAAATTCTCAGGTTAGACATTCATTGGAGAACAAAGGAAAATCATCGAATATTCCCATCAATTACTATTTTGGTTATATCGACGGGGAGCTCGCCGAATTTAATTTTAAGCCAAACCGAGTTCCACACATATAATCCTATTGACAAACTCTTCCCATTACATCTAATATCTTCAAGCTAATTTATAAGTCTAAACGCCACACTTCGTCTGATTCCATACACTTACATTGGTTAGCCACACTGAGCCACAAAGAGTTTAATATTGAGAAACGAGAGGATTAACCTTGACTTTGCCTGTCGCAGCGTGCAGAGTGTATCACAAAATTCACACCTTCGCTACTCATCTGAATACAAGTCCTTTAAAGAAATAAAGGCTGATAGTTTCGAAAGAAACTGTTTGGGGCTGCGTCGGTGGGAGTAACGAAATAATTTGGATATATCAACAAAGTTGAAATGGTAAATTGGCCACCGTAATGATTACAAAAGCTGACGTTTCGAGCGTTAGCCCTTCGTCGGAGCGAAGAAAGAAACCCTTTAAAGAAACCCTTTAAAGAAACCCTTTAAAGAAACCCGAGAAGCAAACAAAAAGCTACCTCTTGTTGATAAAATCAAGTCAAACATTGTAAAACAACAAAAAAACCTATTAAACTGTTTCCAGCAGGTTTGTCATTATTGTTGTTAACTCTTCCCAAAATAATGAGATTTAAAAGCGAAAGGATGGCAAACTTTTCTTTTCTTAAGAGAGGTGCAGTGATGTAATGGCATTTTCCATTGTGGCCCTTATAAATGATCACATTTCTTGTTAGAGATATAAGTCATATGTCTTTTTTTATTCACAATTTCTTTTTTGTGGCACACAATATTTTAGGAAAATTTTCAAAACTAAGATAGAAATGTCTGCTATATGACGACATAAACTCTTCCGTATTCTTTTAACCAGATTTAACAAAGTGCGTCATTTCTGCCCGAACCTTCAATGAAAGGAAGTTTATTTTGACAGGAATACGTCTCTGTGAGTGAAAGCTGATGAAGAATGAAACATGTAGGAGAATGTGTACAAGGGTACATGTATGCTTGTTCTATGCGGCAGTCATTTTCGCAACTTGCTGCCCGGGAATATCGGCAACAGGTATGCTCTACTTTTTATATCATGTTCAAAATCGTGGATACGCAAACAGAATCACGGATATCAAATATCAATTCTAGTTTCGCATTTTATAATGTTTCTTTACCTGACTGATTTACATGGCGAGATAAAGGCGGTTCTTGTTGTTGTTTTTTCGCTGTTTTGTTTATGATATTTCCTCAATTTTAACTAGTTTTTAAATGATCTTTTTCTAGTTGAGACGCACGAGTTCCGCCTTCTCAGGAATCTTTTCAAAAATTACAATAAAGAAGTGCGACCAGTCTTCAACACAAGTAACCCTGTTCATGTCAAGTTTAGTTTGAGTTTGATACAAATTATTTCAGTGGTAAGTTTACCGGCGTACTGCCATTGCTAATCCCACTAAGATTTAGGAAACTAAAAGCTCACGTTGCAATGACAAAGAGCTTTCAAAAAGGGCCGGCAGTCGGTTAAAGCCACCAGCTCGTTTGCAAGCCTTATTCAGCCAGTCACCCCATTTAACTAAATTTGCTGAGGAATTCGAACAATCGTACAATACCTGAAATATCGTGGAACAAATGTCTTCGGAAGCCATTTCCCAGATTTGAAAGAAAGAAAGAAAGAAAGAAAGAAATGTGTACGGCATGTTTCTAAGTTTTGGGTGGAACTGAATGCATACTTCACCAGTTTTAAAAATGTTTAGATGTGTGAATCGTTTGCACGTTCAGAATTTCTCGAACATTCGTGTGCGCTACGTTTACTTCCTGGGACATATCTGAAGAGATAGACCACCCTTTCTATCGGTTTACCAGCATAGCAACCCACTCTATGAATAACAGGGAGGCAAGAAAAAAGTTTGTAGTATAGAGCACGAGCCGATGGCTAGTCCTCCCGAGTTCTCTCATCTCCGAGACGACTTCACCATTTTCATGTAAACGGTTGATTGAATTTTTCGAAGAGTTAAGTCGAAGGTTAGCCCGGACAGGGTGACTCGGGGGGAAAGGGCTGAGATAGAGCCGGGTGACCTAATGATTGCATAATCACAGCAGGTTGATTTCACGGTACATTCAATGAATTGAAAACCAAAGGTAGACAGGATGTCCATAAGAGCTTGTTTAACGTAATTTAGTTTTAATATATAGTTAGTCTAGAAATTTGTTTTGTTTCAGTTTGTTTCAATCTTTTCTCTTAATCCTGACTTCCAAAATTTCGAATGAAGAATTTTCCTCTGTTCTGCAATTTCTGATTAAGATCTCCCAAACTATCATTTACAACTCGTATTCTTAAAAGGACACTCAGGGTAACACTCAACGAATTTCGTAAACATTTAATTGCTAATTAGTCAAAAAAAATGTCTTGTCTTTTACCTTCAGAACAGCAAGTCTCAACTCCTGACCCTCAACGTCTGGATTAGACAGGTAATTTCAATTTCCTTGTTCAATAATGCTGCACAAATTCTCAGCACTGAGTTCAAGGATGGCTAGCAAAAATTTCCTGTCTACAATGACTTACAATTTAATAGGTAACTCAGTGACATGGTTGCAAACTTTATGGTAATGGGACATGACGAAACTTCATAAGTGGGAAAGGAATACCATTTTTGGCAAAAAAAAACTCTGAAAGAAAGAAAAAGAGAAAGAGAGAAAGAAAGGATAAGAGAAAGAGAGAAAGAAAAAAGAAATAACAGATGGATTAAAAGGAAAAAAATAGGCATATGTTAAATAATCTTAACTCAAAACTACCATGTAAAATCAAACATGTTTTGTTTGTGCTCCGTTTTTTTACCAGAAATGGATTAATCCAATGCTAGGATGGAACGAATCCGAATATGGTGGAATAAAATCAGTAAATGTGGACCCTTCCAAAGTATGGATACCTGACGTCATTCTTTATAACAAGTAAGTGGGATACAATATAAGATGTGGTGTAGTCTTCGTTCTCAGTTCCATGACTCTTTGTAACTTTAGACTCGTAACAAGTAACCTGCGTTCGTCTACTCAGTATTGGTTTTCCATCTTTGCCTCCTATTAAAAAAAATTCTGAACAATGACTGAACACGAAACCGGACATTTAACATTTTGCTCATAGTTTTCCGATGGAAAATTCATGGATGTGGGGCTATCAACATCCTCAAAAGATCTGGGTAGTTGAATTAATGATCCAAATCAAAGGTTTTTCATTTTAGTTCATGAAAAGGACACACCTTTCCATTTACATTGGCAAACTGTGATTCTAACAACTTCCACCTTCTTATTTGCGGAAAAAATTTGAGTAAAGATAAAAAGTGGTAACTTTACGTACACACAATTTTATCTTCAGCGCTGATGACAGCAACGGAGGTGGACTGGAAAAATATAAGACTGCTGTAATTTTGGCTGCTGATGGAACCAATGAATGGAACGCCCCTGCGTCTTTTACAAGCACTTGTAAGATCAACGTGGCTAACTTCCCATTTGACAAGCAGAACTGTTCGCTAAAATTTGGTTCATGGACGTTCCAAGGGGACCGCTTGACAATGGAGTCGGATTCGGATTCCGCTGAATTGAAATTATACATACAAAATGGAGAATGGAACCTTATTGAGATGCCAGCGAAACTGAATAAAGTGTTTTATAACTGCTGCAAATATCCTTATCACGATGTGACGCTGAATTTGATCATCAAAAGAAAACCTCTGTATTATGTTTTCAATTTAATCCTACCTTGCGCTTTGATTTCCACACTTACACTAATCAAGTTCTTTCTACCACCGGAATCTGGTGAAAAAGTCGGTTTGGGAATCACGGTGCTATTAGCAATGACTGTCTTCTTGTTACTCGTAGCTGAGACACTACCCGCTACTTCAGACGATGTTCCGTTACTTGGTCAGTATTTCATCGCTACAATGTTTGTCACTGCAATGTCGCTCGTCAGTACTTGTACCATTTTGAATTTTTTCCACCGCAGTCCGTCGACTTCACCAATGCCTCAGTGGGTCAGAGTTATCATTCTTGGCTACATGGCAAAAGTGTTTTGCTTCCCAAACGACAAAGAGGAGGAAATTAAAGTTACACCCAAAACCAAAAGAAGAAAAATTGAATTTGACTTAAACGGCGACGTCGTGTGCGACGATGACACGTACATGACAGTCCAAGAGCTCGAGAGTTCAGCCAGGTTTCGGGATGACATGTCCGTGATATATCAGAGTGGTCGAAGTACTCCAAGCAGGCGAAGTGCCCGCAGTATGAGTATCGTAGGGGGTCACGGCTCGTTCACCGAGAGACTCCTCGAGGACATAAGCATTCTGGCCGACGATGTACGTGCCAGACAAGAAGATGACAGGCAAAGGGAGGAATGGCGCATTGCTGCTCTCATCATGGATCGGATGTTTTTCTGGTTGTTCTTGTTCATAACTTCCCTTTCAACATTTTTAATTTTTTTCCGAGAAACCGTAATGGGTTGAGTTCAATAGGACCAGAAACACTTGTGTCATGAGCTTTTTTTTTTTAGACCAGAAATGTCGAACTTGATTTAAAACTGATCTCCACATGTGGATGCTCAACAGCGGACTGGTGCAGTTCGGAAATAAGTTCATAAGATATTGCAAAGCATTATGCATATGCTTTCAGCCATCCAAATTTTTCAAGTGCCACTTTGTATAATGCGGATCGCACATTTAATTTCTAAGTAAGAAAAACTAGCTGTATATAGGTAAGCAGACAAACCTTTTTTCTCGTCACGTAATATCTTCAGAAGCTTGTTTGACTGGTTTGTTATTGGATATGTAGAAATAGATGCTATGTCTTTTCATTACTTCTTTCCTCATAAAAATTAAAGCTCAGTTCTTTTGGAGGTTACCAGAATGATTCAATAATATCTTTCAGTTAAAAATGAGGATATATGAAAGTAAACTTTATGTTTTAAGATGTGGTATGTTGGGAGAACAGATTTCAATTCAGTGTTTGAAGAAAACAAGTTATCAGAGATAATTATGTGTTATCATGGATATCGAGCAGACCCTTTCCAAAAATTGTGAACAACATTTGAGGGCATTTCCCATGGGAAAAATGATCCTCGCAGCCAGGGCATCCATGGCTTCAAGCAGAATAACCACTGAAAGATTCAACTCTGTCTGCACAGAAACATTAATTAGATATCTGACGGTTTAAGATAGATCAATTATTGCAAACATATTTGCCAATGGAGCTTAAGTGCCTAAAATTGTACACCCTCTCACTCTTTAAACAGCACTCTCTCAACTGAATAAAAACTTAGCTGAAGGAAATTTTATATATGTTCAGGATTTCTGACTTTGATTTTGCTGTAGATTGATTTCCAGTTCAATATTTACAGATTTAATTTCAACCGCAGAGTTTCGCAGAGCCTAACATTTGCATTACAGTAACAGTAGAGTTTTCGACGCATTAAAGCTACGACAGTTTGTGTAAAGCCTTTCCCTTATTAAAAACGTATTCTTGATTAGCACTTACTGAATCAATCAATCAATCAATCAACGTTATTTGACGAGGGTAACACGGGACAGTACTTCAACTGAGTAACGAGTGGCCCTCAAAATGAATGGTGTTACTAACTGTCTGCCTTTATAACAATCCCCAACTCGTTTCTGGTAAAGTTTGTTTCGTGCCTATGGTGACGTCACGTCCCAGGTGCACCATAAAGGTAAAGTCTGTTTACGAGCCTAGTGGCCAACTAGGCCGGTGCTTAACTCCGGTTTCTGTAGCATGAAGCGACAAGGAGTATTTCTACTCCCCCCTGGATGGGATGCCAGTCCATCGCAGGGTTACCCCCAGCATTAAATTGCCGCTACCCATTTATACACCTGGGTGAAGAGAGGCACTGTGAGAGTAAAGTGTCTTGCCTAAGAACACAACACAATCTCCCGGCCGGGGCACGAACCCCAGACCACTCGATCCGGAGTAGAGAGGTACACCATAGCCAATGATAAATTCTCGTTATTGAGCTTATAGTGTGTTCTCCATTAGTATTAGATTGTGGTCAAGGTCTCTCTTCATAACTATTCCCGAATAGCTTTCGGTAAAGTTTTTAGTAGGGTTAAATTTTTGAAGAAACCTTAGTAAGAACACGGTTGACATTTTCTTGCTACTGTAACATGAAACCTCATAACCTGGATGAACCCGTTTTTGTGATGTTTTACTGATCGTTGTAACGTTGATCATAAGCAGTTATTCGCACTTATTGCGCACATTTAGGCAGGGCAAGCCAAAAAAAAATAATAAGCCGTTCGCTTCTCTAGAAATTCTGTTGTTAACTGTATTAGGTTCTTTTGAGTAATGTTTCGTGTTGTTTGCATTAAATCGCCCCTTTCATAAAGAGCTATATCTTCGTTGAAGAATTAGAGATTCTAAGGGATTGAAGTCTGAATCGACATCATACTAATTAAGGCGTATTAAAATAATTTGACTTTACAAGCTGAGTTGATAATATAAATTGGCTACAGTAAAAAGTTTCAAAGCTGACGTCTCGAGCGTAACCCCTTCGTCAGAGCAAACAGAAAGCTCTCACGCAACGGCTAACGCTCTAAAGGTCAGCTTAGATACTATTTGCGATGTCTTATTTACATGAACTCAGTTGATAAATCCTATTGATTTGGCAAGTTTGTCGCCTTGCTATGACGACGTCATGCCCCAGCTGAGCCATACGACGATCACATTCACTTCGCCGAGCTTGGTGATGCTTCCTATTAGGGTTAAACTGTATACAAAGCTTCCAAAGAAGTACGAAAAATGAGAAAATATCAGTAGCAATAAATAAGACACCATATGATGAACGATCCTCGCAGTAGAGAGCGCTATTTATGCAATAGCGAAAATCAGACCTGAAAAAAATCAGGCCTGTACGGGACTCGAACCACTGACCTCTGCGATATTAGTGCAGTGCTCTACCAATTGAGCTAACAAGCCAACTGGAAGCAGGCCGTTAAGTTGATTTGTAATAAACCCGTGATGATAAATCAGATACAATGAATATATGAAGTTCATACATATTGAACTGCGGTATTAGATACGTATGATGAACGATCCTCGCAGTAGAGAGTGCTATTTATGCAATAGCGAAAATCAGACCTGAAAAAAGTCAGTCCTGCACGGGATTCGAACCCGTATAGGTCTGATTTTCACTAAATAATAATAAACTGTTTTAAACTGTCACGTTTGTTAGTGGTAATGTCTTACCGCGAGTGTATATGAGTCTCACGAACTGAGTAAAGTGGAGGAATAAAATGACTAGAACGACTAGCTTATAAGGACGAGTTCTCTTTGCTCATTCCTCCTCCTCATTCCTCCTCTTTATTCCTCTTCTTTCCTCCTCTTTCCTCCTCTTTCCTCCTCTTTCCTCCTCTTTCCTCCTCTTTCCTCCTCTTTCCTCCTCTTTCCTCCTCTTTCCTCCTCTTTCCTCCTCTTTCCTCCTCTTTCCTCCTCCTCTTCCTCTTCCTCCTCCTCTTCCTCTTCCTTCCTTCGCGGAATTTTGTATAGAATTTAAAACACTTTCGTCACTGCTAGTGATCACACTCGCGCGTTACAGCTTATTTTTTAATTAAGAATTGAACTAAAGTAAACATTTTTATTGAGAAAAAATGCTATTGCCAATTCGTGAGAGAGAAAGAGAGAGGAGAGATTGATTGGAGACATAACGTGAGCTGTACTCTTTCGCGTATGAAGTGTTTTGATAATGGATCGTGATTCGTGCAGATCACCTATAGACCACTTTCATAAATGGCTGCCGGATTAAAATTCTTTTGTTTACATATAAATTTGCCTGGGTGGCCTCGTTCTCCAGTACAAAATTCAAAAGAATATATTATCTCAAGCGAGGCCACTTGGGCAAATTTAAATTTAAACAAAAGAATATTAATCCGGCAGCCATTTATGAAAGTGGTCTATGGAAGTTTACTAAAGATAACAAGTAAGTCTGAGCGTTTAAGGCAATTATCGTAGAAATATAAAATATATCAAAATGTATGATTTCCTTCTCATGTAGAGTCTTATAAAAGAAGAGAAAGCAGCGAGCAAAGAGAACTCGTCCTTATAAGCTAAAAAGAGCAAATCCCACCACCCTCCTTTACTACCAGAAATGACCATAGACCACATGTCTGCAAAGACAGGTCCATTGAAAACAGAATCGAACACAGAGGTGTCGCAGGTAACACCCAGAGAGTATGATATGATAGAAGTGTCTAATAATGGTTAGCAGATGGTGTACATTTCTAAACTTAGTCTGGTCATAATTAAAACTCGACAAAAAACTGTTTACAACATGATTTTATTTTGTCTTTGTTTCGCGTAAACATACACACATACTATCCCCCTACTACAGTGGTTACGCAGTGTTCATTTCCTCCTCTTTTTCACCATCATCATCATCACCATCATCGTCACTTTCATCCAATAACTGTTTGTTGATCAGACGATTCAATAGGAATTTTCTCCTGGCCTCGGCAGCCTCTAAAGCCTCCTCCCAATCCATACCGTCTTCTTTCATCAATCGTCGAGCGGTATGCATGACTTGCCTATGTATTTTATCCTGTTTAATACAGTTATACCACTTTAGACGATGCAAGTATAACCTTCGCAACTTACGCCTAGCTAAAGGTAAGAGCGAATTGTCATACTCGGATGCCCCCTCTTTTTCCTGTTCTTCTTCTTGTTCAGCCAAAGTTGTTTTCATATCATCTTTCACTTCCTGTTTCAATTCTGACCACGGATTTATACTGACAATGTCATCATCATCGTCACCGTCATCCTTGTCTTCATCTTCACCTACATCATCATCGTCTTCATCATCTATGTTCTCAGACTCTTAATCTTCTTCTAGTGGTTCGCCAAAGACATCTAGATCCTGAGAATTATCAGTCATGGTCACACACACACACACACACACACACACACACGCGCGCGCGCGCGCGCGCGCACACACACGCACACACACACACACGCGCGCGCACACACACACACACACACACACGCGCACACACACACACACACACGCACTATAAGTTTTCTCGATGTGTACTTGCTGGTGGTTGTTCATAAATGATTTCTGTCTAATGTGTAGGGCTGTTTTAGTTTCACTTTTCTAGGATATAATCGCATACATCCTTCATGTGTCAAAAGATGACTGAATACGCGGTGAGCATCCTTACTAGCAGGATGTAAATCCGGGGTGATATACCCGTAGGGTCGTTGAGTTGTCTCACAATACACTTGCATAATACCTTGCTATTCCATGGGAAAGGCTTGTAATAATAAATTTTTGAAACCCAATTGATTACGTTGGGTTTTGAAAGCAACCACGTAATGAGCATTTCTTGAAATACTTTTTGCATATTTGCCAGGTGGAAACATATCTTGACAAAGATAGATAACAGTAATGTTACGATGATGAGAATGTTTGGTGAAAAGGTCTAACACTTCTTTATCGTCTCCTCCTTCAGTCATAAGACCACAAATGACCAGTAATTCACCATCTTTAGGGAACCATTGCTTTAACTGTTTTTCATCGGGTAGGTTATCGTGAAATTTTATACCATGTTGATGCATCTCACGGTATCCATCTTGCCAAGCACCGTAAGAGTAGTGAATGACGGTAGGGGGTGACGCAAACAATTCATCCAAATGTTGCAGCAGTAATGATTTGGTGAAGCAAGTTTTACCGCATCCCGAAGGACCAACGATGAATATGCTACTGGGTGATTTGAATTTGAATCCCTCACGCCACCTTTGTGATAGATCGAACGACTGAGTCGGGTCTGTAGTCACGGTTGGAATGGAATGGATATTCGCAGTTGAAGGGAACCGTTGATTTGGATTGACCCTTGAGTTCACGCATGAATTTTTCTCGTGACGCTCTTTGTTATCCGAACGCGTGAATGCTCTATTGCAGTAGCGGCAAAGGTGTGGCATTATCTGATCAGAAGTTTATCAAGGTAACACGACTCCCATTTCGTGTCACAGCATTACTAATGAAAAATGTAAGGTTCTCTGCTTTTAATGTATTATTGTCTCACCACTTTCCCTATCCTATCACCGCCTCTTGCACGACTAACACCCTCTTCACCTGTGTGCCAGATATCTTTGTTCTTGTTAGATTTTGATAATGTGTCTAACTTGGCACAGAGTTGATCGTATTTTTTCTGTAATTCAATCAATTCAGTTTTCACCCGCGTGTGCTGAGATATCTTGGGTGTCTTTCCTTGCCTTCCTTCCAACAATTGTGGCTCACTTTTTCGCTGTGGTAGCAAGGATTGATAATGTTCTTTGTTTGCAGCAAGATTCTTTTCAATCTCTTGAATCGCTTCATCTAAGACCATACATTCTACTTGTTGGTATGCTTCGTTGACACGTTTCTGAGCTTCAGGACTTTGCAGCTTAGGGTAACTTTTCATTGATTTCATGCTTTTGGGGAATGTTCCGTTCTCGGCATGTTTTTTATATTCCTTCGACACATTTTCGTGATACTTTACGCGTGCATGAACAGCATGCATTTTTCGTCGATACGACTTTAGAACCACGGAAAGATCCTGAGTACTCGCCATCGTCCGCACTCTTTGCGAGCAGGTAAGAAATGAGTGTGGAAGTAGACACTTCGAGTTTTATCATATTGTTTACAGCCTTCTCCGCTATGTCTAACAAACTTTAAAAGAACGTGCACTTTAAAATATTAATTATAATAATTCAAAGTGCGTGCACATATAGAACCAATTGGTTATTTTTCTTATATATAAAACGGAACTGATCATCTCGTTCATTTGAGTAATATAATTTATTCTTCTTCACATGGACTCACTCGTTCTAGTCATTTTATTCCTCAACTCTACTCAGTTCGTGGAACATACACTCACGGTAAGACATTACCACTAACAAATCAAATTCTGGTGTGGGGGCTTCACGAAGGCGAGTGAAAAACGTTTGGGGTTTATATAAATACATTTCTTGCTCATAATCTTATTCGGTTAGAATAGCATGGCTAATCTAACCCGCGAAACCCAAACGCGTACTCTCGGGTCCCATTATTTTTTCCCAATAACCCAGGTTCGAATCCTGGTCGCACCACTTTTTTTTTTTTCCATATGGAATTCTCATATGACACAGGTATATAAATCTCCGTTATACAAGTATTGGAAGGGGGTTACTGATAATAATCTATCAGTGATTCCTTTTCAAACCTTTTTTTTTTCTCACAATTTGTTTTAAAAACACTGCGAAATATAACAAGAGCTGGATCTGGGGCAATAGAATATCCACAATCACGCAGAACAAAAAATTTTAAAAAAATTGTTTTGATTTTTGTTTTAGAGTAATAGAAAAATCCGAGTCCCAGATGGGACTTGAACCCACGACCCTCTGGGGCTCGGAATTTTCTATTACACTAAAATTGTTTCATCTTTTGTTCAAGAGAAGGCGAAAACCATAAGGGGAGGAAATTATGCTGGCCCCAGGCAATGCCTAATACCTTGGCTACTCCCGCATCCTAAAACAAATGAACAAAATCAAAAAGTTGGAACAAGTTCACCATTCTCCGCGTTTCGAATCTAGATTTTTCAGTGTTCTACTTTCAGTTTTTCACCAACATTACTTTATTCCACTCACACTTCGCTCACATGTGGGAAATCGGACAAAAACGTATCGGTAACGTTTCGGTGACGATAGGTTCAGGTTCGAATCCTGGTCGCACCACTTTTTTTTCTTTTTCTTTTCTTTCTTACTTTTTTTCTTTTTTTTTTTTTTTATCAAGCAGACGCAGCCGAAGGCTGCGTTCTCTTCCGGAAGCCGCCCGAAGAGAAGAAGAGAGGAAGAAAGATGAGAATCCATTTTTGTGAAGTAAATTAAAGTAAATTTATTCCGACTATGTAAATAATATGTGTGAAGGTGTAGTCTGATCGTCCGGGTGAGTGTAGTCCTGAGAAGGACTGTTGTCGGTGGTAGTGACTGACGTTTCGACAACCTGTGCGGAAGTCATCATCAGAGTCAAGTGAAGGATTGTTGTCAGTAGAATGTTCTTATTCCAGTTCGTGTGAAATGATCGGTTGGTTTTGCCGTGGTGTTATTGGCTGTAAGACTGAAGTGACGTAAGTCGGTCGTGATTGGTCTGTTTCGATCTGTCGGTAAAGTTAGGTCGTTCTTTTTCGATGGTTTGTGATGTTTATGTCGTGAATGAGTCGTTTGTATGGAGCGGGTAGTTGTTGACATCTGTTTAGGGGAGTCTGTTCTAAGTTAGTAAACCAGCTTACTCGATATATACTCAATATTCGGCTTAACCTCGGCTCTCTAATTCGGCTGTACTTCGGCTACACGGCTCTCTGTACCAATTTGATCTCGCCGTTTTTTAATTTATTTACAAACCCGGACCTAGGCCCCGCCGGTTCCCCGTGGTAGACGTCCTAGACTACTCTTAATAATCACGATATATATAGAGGTCACATAAATATAACAAATCAGTACGTTTATGAAAGTCCAACATAGCATCTTTGTTGTCGTTTCCCAGAGTTTGATCACAAGGCACCTTGTATTTATCAGAAAATGTTCTCCTGTCACTCTGTCCACATTTTCTGTTCACTGATAACTCATTTGATTTCTGGTTTGATTCTAGAGAGACCTTCGCTAAATCATTTGATTCTTTTAGTATTTTGAGTGTGCGTGCGTGTGTGTGTGTGTGTGTGAGCCTATACAGTGTCTGTTTAGGTAGCCCGCCTAGAATAGCTTTGCTAACTGCGGGCTACAAAAGCCTTTATTTCTTTCATTTTAAAAAAATAAAGTCAATGTTGTTGTTGTTGTTGTTGTTGTTGAGTTCGCGGAGCGACCGGTTCGAAGTATACGCTCATTACACACGCCATCTTTTAGAGAGGGTCTACCGCGAACGGTGTGTGGGTCTGTATCAAGTTGAGCGTAGAAAAGATGACAGAAATTGTTAACACATTCGACATATCCGCCATCTTCGAAATCGTGGAAAAAAGGTTGCGCCTTTATTATTACGTGTGTGCGGTATTCCCCATTGCACGTGATGATCTTTGTGGAGAAACCTGAGGGTATATCTTTAGTCTGTCGCCCGACTAAAAACGAAACAGGGTGGCCAAGATGGCTTAGGGCTGCTAAAGACGAAGAATACTAAAAAAAAACACGAGTTGTAATTTGAAATTACAATTTCAACGTTAAAACCTTTTAAGACGAACAAACTACAGCTTGGACTTTATTAACTTTTTTCTGTCAAAAAGCTTGAGAATGTTTCAGTAGAGATGGTTTTTGCTATAGAATACAATACCATTGGGTCACATAACGCAAGTAGAATCTTTGCTATCATACAACAGAGTTAACTCTTCTTCTTAGAAAATGTGCGGCCAAATTTGCGATCTGAGATATCGCTAAAGAAAACCTTATTTCCAACAATGTTGCCTTGTTTCTCAAATTCCACATTAGTGTATACTTTACTGGAACGTATCGTATGCAATCGTATACTTTACTGGAACGTATCGTATACACCACAAAAGAACAAGACACGAGCATTCAGAGCTAAGACAAGAAATGACGTCTTTGCTACGGTAAGACATTAATTTTACCCTTTCGTCCTCCGAATTTGCTTCATTTGTCACTCACCTTTGATTAAATTGCAGCATAAAACGACGAATTCTCAAAGACTGTTCTCAGTCCCGTCATGTTATGAGTACAATTCATAGTTGCCCTCACTCGATTCAGATCTAGGGGTGACTATTGCACCCATTTTGACTATTGCGTTAGTATTGCGATAGTTGAATCACCATTACAATAGTATTGCGATAGTGGTGATACTATTGCAATACTACTGCGATAGTGACATTGTAGTGTGACAATTAGTATTTCATTGAGATAAAAAGATATTTTTGATATAAATGCCCTATTCAATCTTCCCTGTACAATGCAAGTTATACAAAATTGAGAAAAAAATAAAAATCCACTGATTTTCTGCATTTTTGTTATGTAAATTGAACATGATAGTATGTCACAGAAATTCCTATCAAACATCTCACTTCAGTCTTATTAACTTGAACTGTAAACAGCCGTTAATTTTTAAAGCAAAGTAACACATTTTTGGATACAAATTAACTCTTAAATACTATACTCACTTCATAAGAGTTTTTGTAAGTTTGTGAATCATTCATTTGAATTATCAACAAATGTAATGAAATACTGAGATCTTCCAGAAACAGGGAAAATGAGCAATAAATACAGTCCAGTAGCAGATGGCTTCATGCAATGATTTTGCTAAGGATTCCAATTCTTCTTGAGAAAAACTAATCTATCTACATGTTCCATACGCTGGACTTCGCTTTCTTGTTTGGAACAATTTCAAAAGATTCCTCACAGGTCATTGCTTTTGAGAAAAAGCCATAGAGCAACTGGATCGGATGTCGCAATGCTTCCTAGAGGGGGGACAATAAAATGTTTTCCCGCCATTTTGAATGCGAACAGGAGCCTGGAGGCGAATTTAGAAAACAAACATGGTGGGCCAAGTCGGGGAAGACTGTTTTGGCGGGAAATTGTCCCGTATACTTGGAATAATGAACAGCACAGACAGACGAGAAGAAAAGAGGAATTTCTTAATTGAAGGAAGACGCTTCAGGAGATCATTTAAAAACTATTGTAACTATCGATATTTTATGAAACTATCGCGATTATTATCGATAGTTAAACTTGGTATTGATTTATTGCTATCGGAACACTTACAATCGTGATGCATCAATAGTTCCATGAATCGTTACACCCCTATTCAGATCTGTAGTATTTTGGCATGTCCAACTCAAAGGAGAAGTCGTCGTGTTCATTATCCAAGTGTCATCTTTCTCCGGGAGAGTCTCAGCAATAAATACCACAGGAAACGAAATACGTCAATGCAGTGAAGCTTTTCCATTCAAGTAAACTCGTTCATAACTGACACTGTTGTGTTGTGTTGTGAACATCGATTTCCGATGAGTATGCAATCCATTCTAGCATTCCTTTTGCACTTTGTTGTCACTTTTCACATTAATCCACTTTCAAACAACATATCTGTCATTCATGCACCCCGTATGGTCATGTAAACATATCAAACCTTTCAGCCAAATTTCGCAAGCCATTTGCCATTCTTTGCTATGTTTATTAGAATGGCTGCCATTAATAAACCTCTACAGACCCCAGATGTTATGCGACTCGTAAAAGAACAAATTTTCCCTCCAATGAATTGCTTTTTTGTCTTATTCTCGCGTCAATAAGGACTGAATCTAAATTTAATCTTTACTCTAGCATACCTCGCGCGTTATTGTTTTGAAAACTTAAATTTATTTACAGCAATAGTACAATGGGCATCGTATACTCAAGATGATAATACCCATACTTCTTTTTCAAATCCGCTGGAATGAGCTGGACTCTCGGTTAGCGGAATCTATTAAATAAGCGGAAACAAAAAACGGTGTGGATCAGCTAACGCCGCTTCCCTGACAACCACAATCTTCATTTGTCACTCGATCATTATTTCCCTCGAGTCCATTGTCTTAAAGTCTTAAACAGGTTCCACATCAGTGTGCCACGGGCTCGAAGGTTTATATGGATTCATAACGGCATTTGAAGGTTTAATGTGAGTTTTATATTTCTAATATTCTCTGTATATCGTTCATGCAGTCTAAGATTAATCTAGGTCGTCTTCTGTAGAGCAAAATCTTAGCTCTTATGCGTGTTTGGTTTTCTAAAGCTTGGTAACCAGCCGCTGACCGGGAGATGAGCCCATGTACAAAGACCGAACTTGGAAGTGAGGCGGAAGTCGAACCTATGTCAGCCTCTTCCTGATTCGAAACCTTTCATTAACGCCTTTCCTTGAAGCTTTGTGAGGGTTTTCATACAGCAATCACAAGATATGTTTCCAAGAGTCTTGGATTTATTACAACGTTTTGTTTACACTCCTGTTAGGAAAGCGTAATAATGAGTTATGACGCAAAATGTATCACAAACACAAAGTACCTTAACATTGATTTATTGTATGTCATGCAGCTACAGGAAGACGGGTTTAAAGAATAAAACACGACTGCTTTCAACAAACCAAAAACGAATCAAAGCAAAACGAATGGAAAACAAAGAAAAGTGACAATAATTCAAACTGACCGAAAGGTTTACGCCCTAACCTTCGAGGAGCATGAAGTGGTTCTCAGTTCTATAGCGTCACTGCTCGTTTTAATGCGTAGGTTCCCGAATTCCTTTTTTATGTGATCTCTGTTTTCAAAAACCATAAATTCTCTAAATCAGCTCGTCAAACTAGTAACCTTTGCCAATTTCTTTGCCAGCTGATATCCTTCCTGCCAATTATGCCACCGAATATTGGCAAGCTGACTCTTCCTGAATTGACTTGAAGGATCCTCCTTGAAATTTCGTGGCAGTCTTCTTACGTTATCAGTGTTTTATTCTGAGTAGTATTTTTTAATGTCTTCTCACAATTTTTGTTGAGAAATGTTTGTTTGTAACTGGGACCGTCAATGGCATCTCGCGTTCCTTAACATGGAAGGCATAAAGCTGCGAAGCAAACGAAAAACTTCAAGCTGTAGAATGAAAGGATGGATTCTCATAGCATTAAAATTCTAGCTAATAGCCAATTTTCAGAAATGTTGCTACAGTAAAGCTTAAAACTTAAAGTATTGACGAGCCTGTACGACTCCTGCCATTCGCAAGCGATCTTAAAAAACACTCTTGTCTTCAGAAATTATGTAAACAAAAACAAAGGCGCAGTGGACCTGGATACTTTAAGCTCTAACGTGTATTCAAATATGTTTATTCCGTTTCCTCGGAAGTCTCAGGGGCAGCGCTGTACCATGGACTTGTTTCATCATAATTGTTCAAGTCGCAGTATGGTACGTCCCTGGTCATTATCTCCTCCAGTCTGCTAATCAACTCTGGGAAACTGGGGCGAGTTGTTGGATTTTCTCTCCAGCATTCAGTCATCAAATCATATCTAGAACAAGTCCAAGAACATGACGTATCAATCAAGATAAAGAAACAAAAGTTAAAAAATCATCTTGATAAGAAAAACTAGAGGTTGACCCTATGATGTTTCCCTTAGTAAAAGATAAAAACAGGCATAAGCTCTGTACAATATCAAACATTAAAGAATTATTTACCAGAGATAGCTTGAATAGCCGACAATCTATGGTAACAATGAATAAACAAAACAAACAGCTGATGGATATTTAGAAAGCGCTTTAGCGCGCTTAAAACCGCTCAGGCTCCTAGCCTCAACGATGGATCCTGGCAGACTATTCCAATTCCGTACGATTCGGATAGGAAAAGAATCTTTATATGGATTACACTTAGCTTGATTAACGTAAATAAAATATACAACTCTAAAAGTGGCAAAGCCTTTATGATTGAGTTTCATCGCAGGTAAAGTAGTTTCCTTGATTTAAGGAGTGCCAGTTGATCTTTTTGTCTGATCGACTGGATGAAAATATTTCTAAAGGGCTTCATGGGTGACAGTTACCGAATTTTGAATAAGCTAACCGGAATTCATCATCACAATCAAACAAGGAGTTGTTAGTCCATCGAATTTAAAAAGGTCTGGTCGGTGAGAGGTGAGAATGTGAGCAAAGTAAAGCGAAAAAAGTAAAACAGGACAAGATAAGGACCAAACCGGAAAAAAAAATTGAAAAAAAGAACAAAAAAGGAGAAGGACTAAAACGACAAATGAGCAGCTGAGGGAAAACAATCAATCATAGTGAGAGTAAATAATTTGGATATATCAACAAAGTTGAAATGGTAAATTGGCCACCGTAACGATTACAAAAGTAAGTTTTTGGCACATAGCTCTAATGGTACCATTAGAGCTATGTGCCAAAAACGCAATCACCTCACCAAACAATATCCTACATTGGCGCTCTGAACTTTCCAAAATCTGTCCAGCAGTTTTATTACAATCTATCCGCGCCAAAAATTCAGGAAACTAATTGGAAACTTTTTAATCATATGAACCAAATTAAGACCCAAAAACTTGACCAACTTATCGGTCCCCAAATCGCTAACCACTCATCACGAGAAAACCTCAAAACTGTAGTTACAATTCCAGAAAACCTCTCACTTTCCGATTCAGTAAAATCCATCCTTAGTAAGGGCTTAAATTTCGTTCCCATTTCTAAAACAACGGACGGATTCTCAATTAAACAAGACGTAGAAAAATTCCTTCGCCGCGCTCAATTAAAAGCCTTTTTTCACAACAAAGAGGATGATTCTAACACCCCGAACACAGACACTTTCAAAACACTTCAGACTCGAAAGTCTAAATGGACTCCTCCAGAGGGCCAATTCGCATCATTGGACTTTTTTATCAAAAAATGCCGCCACGATATCAACAAATTTAATTTCAAACGTATTACCAAATTTTCTAAATCTCTCTCCCGAAGAGTGGTCGCCTCTAAAAAGCCTTAGAAAACGCAAAGACATAGTTATCAAAGCGGCCGATAAGGGCGGCTCAGTCGTTGTTTGGCTCACCGACCTCTACCAAAAAGAAGCTTTGCGGAAACTTTCTGACACATCTTAAATCAAAAGGTCGACAAAGACCTCACTGCCAGCAATCAAAACACCGTCAAGAATACGATCAATCAACTCATAACTAAACAAGAATTGTCGGCCACAGCAAAAATATCTCATCATAACCACTCCTAGAACTTCTTGTAATTACTTCTTACCTAAAGTTCACAAACCTTACAACCCGGGTCGGCCCATTGTCTCGGCTTGCAGTTGCCCTACCGAACTTATCTCCAGCTATCTAGACAAAATTATGGCTCCCATAGTCAAAACTTTACCATCATATATTAAAGACAGCCAACACGCTCTTCAAATTTTTCCAGACTTTGATTTCCTTGGCCAAAACAAACTTCTTTTCACCATGGATATTACGTCTCTTTATGCTGTCATTCCTAATGGCGAAGGCCTTGTGGCCCTTAAACATTTTTTTTCCTCAACGTACTGTTAAAGAACCTAAATCTGAAACACTACTACGCTTAGCCGAACGTGCTCACACTCAATTTTTTTTCATTCGGAAACAAATTCTTCAAACAAACCAATGGTGTAGCCATGGGCACCAAAATGGGACCTAGCTATGCCAATCTCTTTGTAGGTTTTGTCGAACATCAATTTTTCAGCCAATACAACGGCTCCAATCCTGAACTCTACGGTCGCTACATCGAAGACTGTATCGGCGCTACCTCCTCTACCAGAGAGGAGCTCACTCAGTTCATAACCGCGGTCAATTCTTTTCACCCGACTCTGAAATATACCTGGGAAATTTCTGACAATTCTTTATCCTTTTTAGACATCAAAGTTTCAATTGAAGGCAACGGTTTATGCACTAGTGTGCATTACAAACCTACAGACTCACATAATTTCTTGTTATATTCGTCTTCGCATTCATCTCACGTTAAGAATTCCATTCCTTTTCCTCAGTTTCTAAGAATTCGTCGTTTATGTAGGGATGACTCTGATTTCCACCACAAATCAGAGTCAATGTGCCAGTTTTTCGATAAACGTGGTTACCCTGTTTCTGTCGTTCAAGCTAGTTACCACCGCGCCCAACTTATTGATCGACATTCAGCACTACAAACGTCACATAAGGAAGATTCCGACCGCATTCCATTCACTCTCATGTTTCATCCTCACAACCAAACAGTTAAATCCATCAGTCTTAATAACTTTGAATTACTTTAAAACGATCCAGAGACAAGCACTATCTTTTCGCAGCCTCCACTCACTTCATTCAAACGCGACAGAAACATAGGTAATTTTTTGGTCAGAAGTTCTTTTCAGACTAATGACCAACCAGGCACTTTTAAATGCGCTCGTGCACAATGCAAAACGTGTCCTTTCATTCACAACACTGATAAAATATCGGGACCCAGACGATCCATTAAGATCACCGATCACTTCACTTGCACCTCCGCCAATGTAATCTATTGCACAACTTGCACCTATTGCAAAAAGATATACATCGGCGAAACAGGCAGAAGACTAGGTGACCGATTCTGGGAACACCTTCGAGACGCGGAAATGAATGACAAGGACACATCGAAACCAGTCGCTAGACATTTTAATTTACCTAATCATTCTAAGCAACTTATGGCAATCTGCGTTCTTTCCTTACACTTAGGTAGCACGGAAAGCTGTAAAACTCTTGAACAAAAGCTCATCTTTCAAACCGGCAGTCTAAATCCCACAGGGATCAACGAATGCTTTTTATTCCACTAATTTATTCGTGTTTTTCTCGTTGCCATGTTCCCATCAATAACGAAGCTCAATTTTCTGCCTTTAAAAGCACACACAACCCACAATTCCTCTATTCGCACTGACAAAGGACTAACGCTCGAAACGTCAGCTTTTGTAATCGTTACGGTGGCCAATTTACCATTTCAACTTTGTTGATATATCCAAATTATTTCGTTACCCCCACCGACGCAGCCCCAAATAGTTTCTTTAGAAACTATCAGGCTTTATTCATAGTAAGAGTAAACACAAGTAATCAAGACAAAGGCAAATATAAAAATGATTTTTTAAAAAAATTCTTCACTCAAAATGCTGGAGACCGTCGCACAGTCATGCTACTTACACTTCATCAGAGCACATGTCAGGCCTTCCCATAAGATAACCTGTCTTTAGTAGCTTACACAATTGCGAATTAGTTAACGTTGGGTAGGGAACTCCTCCTGTGTAGAATAAACGAAAATCATACCCGCAATGTAAAGTAAACAATTCCATCAGTTACTGAAGCAAAGGCTTTCAGTAAAGCTATGTAAAGGATGCCGAATTTTTCGTTGATTTTACTAAGTACACGACACGGTCCCTTTATATATAGGCATAATAGTAAAAGTTTCTAAAGTAATGCACTTACGGCAACTTTGATACAAAGCAGCAAGAGAAAATCATGGGAAATTATTTTCTCTTCAAAGTGCGAAACACCAATGTCATACAAGTTTTTGCAATGTTTAGAACAGATAACACAATTCTATGAGGTAGGCTTTACTTTTACGCTACGTTTCATCACAACAAGGTGCATGATTTTTTTGTCATGATAGGAAAAAAAATTAACCCGGTTCGAATTAGACAGACATACTGAAATACAGAAGCTGAGAAATCAAAGAGGATTTACCCATTGTGGCCATTTCCCATAAAAGCACCCCATAGGACCATCTGTGGAAAAAAGATGAAAGGTCTCCTTAAAAGCATATATACGACAATGCTTCTAATTCAAAGAAAGAAATATCTTTCCAATTAATGCTACGATAGGTCCAACAAATATTTGCTTCTCTTAGATTTGTTTGTTTCTTTTGTTTTGTTCTTGTTGCTGTTGTTGTTGTTTTTGCCTGTTTAGCCTTATTCATCTTTAGGTCTAGTCCAATTTTACGCACCTGATAATTTTTATTGAACAAAAAAGACACTATAAAGGAACATATACCTACACATCACTTTTGGTGGTAAAAACACTGTAATAGATAGATTCTGGAGCCATCCATTTAATGGGGAGTTTCTTTGTCTTTTTGATGGTGTAAACGTCTTCATATACTTGACGCATCAGCCCAAAATCTGACACTTTCACTCGATCATCATTGCCAACCAGAACATTACGGGCTGCAAGGTCACGATGGACAAAACCTCTGTCGGCAAGATGGTTCTGGGGCAAAAAATGGTAAACTACTTTTAAAAACTACTCAACATTGACGCGACTTTGAAAAATCTTAATGCATCCTTTTCTTTTTGGTTTAACTTTCATTTGGTCTTCACAACTGACTTTTCATATCGTAAGGATATTCAGCAGATTTGAGAGTGGGAATGCTTTCATACGAAAAACAGCACAGTCGCGAAATTCACTTCAAGTTTTTCTACTACAGTGTGCTGCTAACACATTTTTTAACATGGTACTGCGCGATTGTCAGCTCCGGCTAAGAGGGAAAATTGCTGCTGGGTGTACAAGTCTGTCAATGGTCTCTGTCCATCATATGTTTCTGATCTACTCAAGATCAAGTTATCATCAAGGTCTTTACGCTCTAGCTCTATGGACTATCTTGTGCAACCTGTGTCAAAGACAAAGACCTACGGGGACAGAGCCTTTTATGTGTGTGCACCTAAGTTGCAGAACAGTATTCCTTTTTCAATCTGTAAATCTAGCTCCGTAGCTATTTTTAAACTGAGATCATTAAGACTTTTCTCTTTTCAAAATTTTTAACTAGTAATTCTCTTCTGTTTGATTGAATTTTACTTATGTGTATTAGGTTATTTTATTATTCTATAGTGTTGTAAAGCGCCACGAGAAGCTTTTGATGTGCGCGCTATATATATATATATATATATATATATATATTATTATTATTATTATTATTATTATTATTAAATTTGAGGTCCCAGAGGTTCACGGGAATTTTAAGCAGGAAGTGCCTTTCGCCTCCTTCTTGACCTCCTCTCTCCCCCTCCTCTCCAATGGAATAGTTTGAAATATCATTTAAAGAGTTCATGATACCATTCCTCTTGCTACTTGCGCGGCAAAAGAAAGCAGTTGTCTTGTGGAAAAGTCATTCTCTTCTACTTTGCCTTGTTCTGTAGTCTCAGTTGAAACCAATTGGGATGGCTTTATTTTCCCTTGCTGCTGAATCAATAGATATAGAAAAACGAAAGAAAGAGAAAAAAAAAAGCAGACAAGTCCCACAAGAACTTTTTAAGTTGAACATATAATGATTATTGAAAGGTTTGCGTCGGGACCTGAGGCGCAGAACATACATCCCGCTTTTGAGTGTTATGAAAAGAGTACACTATACAAATATCAAACGAACAGTGACCATCACTCGAGGCTTACTAAACGGGATATTTTATGTTTCTCATTTGCAAATTTTCCGTTTTACCTAATTTTCTCTCCATCAGTTACACTTTTACGTGCATTCCCAATGTAGTATAGTTTTAATGAGCACATCTCCAAATTTTTACTTGACTAACTCACTTGGCATTGATTGCTCTGTGGTTCACTTTCCTCGTAAAATTTCTCTGCTTGTTTTTCTTCTGTGGCCAGATACTGATTGATCTAAATGCGATGGGTACACGTTTTTTAAAAATCAGAGGATTGCACGAGAAGAGATTGGAAGAAAAACAAAAAACTAACGGTAGCTTCCAAAATGTAACGTTTTTGAATAAGATATGAAGCCCTGCTTTAACTACATGTCATAACTACTGAGAATCTCTCAAACATTTTCACAGTCACGTACATATCTGTCTCACGAGATTTTAACTATGAATTTAATTACGACTGCATTTCTTCATGAGTGCAATGTGAAAGTAACTCAAGACTGTGTCCAATTTTGTTGTTGTTAGATACAATGAATATATGAAGTTCATATATTTTGAACTACGTATTAAATACGTATGATGTACGATCCTTCGCAGGATCGTACATCATACGTATTTAATACCGTATTTCATACGTATTTCATACGTATTTAATACCGTAGTTCAAAATATATGAACTTCATATATTCATTGTATCTGATTTATCATCACGGGTTTATTACGAATCAACTTAACGGCCTGCTCCCAGTTGGCTTGTTAGCTCAATTGGTGGAGCGCTGCACTAGTATCGCAGAGGTTAGTGGTTCGAATCCCGTACAGGCCTGATTTTTTTCAGGTCTGATTTTCGCTATTGCATAAATAGCGCTATCTACTGCGAAGGATCGTACATCATACGTATTTGTTGTTGTTGTTGTGTTTTTTTTTTTCTTGGAGGGGAAGGGGCTGTAGAGTACACCTGGATCAGACTTCATCAAAAGGACGAGTGAGAAGAGTGGAAAAACAGCTTTGGAAAGACCATTTCATTTTAAGAAGCAAAAGTTAGTCAGAGTTATGACTAAAAAAGACCATAATTTGACCTTCAATCTTCTAATCCTCGTGCAAAGACGAAAATTAAAGGAATTGTAAAATTAAAGGAACTGTATAATTAAAGGAATTGAAAAACTATACGCCTTGAAAACATTCATGGGCCTGAATCCATGACTTCCATATACTTATTGGTCGCCTCCAGCATCTGAGCTACGAAACCATATTATGGCAGCAAGCTGGCATATTTTACTGGCCCCTAATAGGGAAATACAATTGCTACTGAAAAGTCTAGTTTAAATAACTGGATTTGTATTTTACTGCATAAAAGTTTTATCATTTTCCTCACCGATTTCCTTTTCTTTCGTAACCACTCTAACAAGTCACCATATGGAACATACTCCAACACCAGGAATTTGTGCTTGCACAATGTGGAACATCCAACAAGAGACACAATATTCGGGTGTGCAGCTAACAACTTCATCTGGGATATTTCATTAAGAAAGTCTAACACTTGCTCCTCGCTTGAATCAACTAGGGAAAACATTAAGGTCTAAAAGCTTAAAACATTTTTATTTCATGGATTTCCCTTTTCGAGACGTAACGGCCTTAGAATGTGTATATAATACCTTTTGTGTTAAAGGACCATCAAGGTTCAATTTTGGTTAAATCAAAGGTAATTGAAAATTGCTAAAAAAAATTTAATAATGAGGCGAATGAAATTTACTTTCATAACCTCAAGATTAGACATGCATCTTGGATTCGTTTTGGAAAGTTTTTTTTTTATCTACTAACCATATTGATAGGACGCTTTTACAAATGTTAAGTCTACATTGCAAAAACTATCACCCAAGTTACACAAATTTGGATGTCTCAGTTATGTATGAGATGAAGTAAACCAGAAGTAAAAAACAAATAATTTTGAAACAAAAACCACCTTAAAAGATTTAAAAGGATTTTAAAGTACCTTGCAATTCTTTCACGGCTACCACCTGGATTGTGTTATTTTGCTGCACTTTTTCTACAGGGTCAAAAATTTCAATTCCTTGTCGTTTTTTAAGAGTGGCCTTATAGACCACACCAAAGGCGCCTCGGCCCAGCTCCTCCTCGTATTCTATTTCCTCAGGAAGAATCTCCCATTTATCAAGTGCAATGATTTCAAGTCCATTCCTCGCAGATCTGGAAAAAACAAACAAGCAAAGAAAAAACCGTCAGATTACAGATGTCAAAAACAAAGTCAGTCTTCAAAGATAACTAGATGTAGCTCTTCCTTTGTCGCCAACTAACTGAGATTCTGACGGAGACCAAAGTTTAATAAAGGGCTATTATCTAGAACTGCCTATGAAGTATCTTTTCAACGCAGATCAACTTGTTGATTATTGGATGAAGATAACCTTCATGGCCAGAAACGTGAGCATCGATGTTTGCATACAAAACTAATGTTCTAATAATTCCTATTATCACAAAAAGAACGAAATCTAATGAAATAGCTCTTTCATATATATACATGAAAGTTATTGTCTTTGTGTTTGACGTAATGAAAGAACTTCTGATTTACTCAACCAAGAGAAACAAAGTGTTGAATTAGAACTAAAGACGGTGATTTTAAAGTCTGGAAAGTATGCAAACTCACAGAAGTAAATCAATACGTTTTCAAACATCTATGGAGAGGGCTAAGGTGAGCTTGGATCAGACAACTCTTGTATTCTTTACATTCGATGAATTCTTTGATTAGAGTGAAAAACTAATAGAACTAACAGGAAACTCAGTTATCAGCAAAAAGATGTCACCTTTCCATTTGTTTGCGTCTTGACTTTCTGTAGAACCAGAAGCCTGTAATAAAGCAAAGCAGTACCAAACCTGCAACAGTAGCCATTGACGCATAGGCTATCGTGTTGTTCACTTGGAAAGGTTCTTCTTCCTGCGTCGCGGCTACTGCAAGAAAATATGGTGAATAATAATCTGCGTTCACAGGCTTTTGCGGTCGTAAGCTGGCATAGTATGGTTTCCTTCACTTTTTTTTTCTCAGCACGGTGTAGGTAAAAAAATAAAAATTCAAAAGGTTATTCCAGACACGTGCCTGTCTCCAAAAAATGCCAAACCATGATTTTTAGAATGAAGAACTGCCGGGGAAAAACTTAGTTATAACGAATTTGCTTGTGTAGGTGACTGAAATGGAACGCTTGTGGAATTAACTGCAAAAGCCATAATTAAGCGAAATTCCAATCCTGCGAGTTTTCTTTGCGAAAAGACTGATAATTTCGAAAGAAACTGTTTGGGGCTGCGTCGGTGGGAGTAACGAAATAATTTAGATATATCAACAAAGTTGAAATAGTAAATTGGCCCCCGTAACGATTACAAAAGCTGACGTTTCGAGCGTTAGCCCTTCGAGGGCAGTCAGCTTTTGTAATCGTTACGGTGGCCAATTTACCATTTCAACTTTGTTGATATATCCAATTTCTTTGCGAAAGATCTTGAATTTTCCATTCTGAATTTAAATGCAGCTTTACTTTAAAATCTTCTTCTAAACTATGTGTTGACGACCCTCGAAGTTCAAACGGTAGCTAAACAAGCCGGAAGCTTTTTTTTTTCACGTTTACCTTCGTTGCAAAGATTCTTGCCACAACATCGCACCTGACAAGCATTACTTGGTTCGTCGCAACCAGCGAAAAATTTTCCAGTGTTGTTACAGTGTAAGTTATTGGTGCATCCATACTCAAAGTGCTTAGTGACGCTGGATCCATCCTGTGAAGTTTGCTGCATCGAGGCATAGTAACAGCGATCATCCTTTGAACTCCTACAAACGTGTTCTTGGCGTCTCTTTTGGCATTCGTCGTGAGAAACCGTGCTGCTGCATTTGAAACAACTCAACTCCGACTCTACAATGAAAAAATTTGCTTCATTTAAATGCCCGAAGGATGCCTATAAAGAAAAAAGCTTAAGTTATAATTACCTTTATTACAAAAGTTATCGTCACAGCAGTCCACAAATGATTTATCGGACGTGGCTTCGCAGTCTTTAGTTGTGGCGCATCCTTTATAAAATGTTTGGTGGTTGCCATTGCTGGAATACTCGACTTTAACACAGCGGTTCCTCGGTAATGTACAGGTCACTTCTGTTTGCTTCCTGGCACAGCCAGCAAATGATACATTGCTTGTGCAATGATAACAGGTGATATCTGAATAAAAAAATTATATATGTATATAGCCACATGATTTCTTTCTGCGATGTAGTGGCAGACATTTCGCTAAGTGAAGAACTGGTACAACAGTCTTCACCGATGAATTGTAGTTCATTTCAACCATTTCGTTGAAAAAAAGAGAACCTTGAAAAAGATCAGGCCTCTTAAGGATTCAACCCACGCCATGCCTCAAACTTACGTGCTGTTGCCAGAAAGACGATGAAACCAAATATCGAAAAGGAGAAAGATTGACCTTGATTTCGAATTTTCCCGTCAAATTGTACTGTTAAATTCAACCTCTAGATCTTTGGTCCTTTCATTATTTCGGGAACGTTTGGTAGCCAGCTTTGCACTGAGGAGAAACATGAGTTACGTTTACCTTTATTGCAAAGGTTGTTTTTACAGCATTCAACAGTGTCCTTCATTTCTTCTGTACACCGATCTGCTGATGTACAACCTTTGTAGAAAACAGCAGCTTGTTCATCGTTATCTTGAGTTGAATTTCTTTCTTTGGAGCAGTAATTTTGTGGAAATGAACAGTTGACTACAACCTGTTGTGTTTCACAATCGGCAAAAGAAGTCTCACTTGAGCACTGAAAACATGCAATACCTGGCAAAACAAATTATCATTTGATTGGTTTACGCGTTGTGCCTGTGTAATTGGACAGTATGCCCGCGACATTAACGGATGCTGTTGGCTTGATTATTGGAGTCGTTGTTTTCAAGGAAAAAAACTCCAAATTGATGTTTTTATGGAAATTTCATGTTATTTCCTTAATAATTGTTTTGATTTATTTGTTTATTCCTGGCCCATTTCAGTGGCAAGCTGGTTTGTGTGATATCGATAAAAGGACTTTATGTTACACCTGTGATCGAAAGATCACTTGTACGAGTGCGGACCCGTTGGAATCTAGTCGGGAAGGCTTTCGCAATTTTCTGGAAAATCATTTTTGCACGTACCGTTGGCCGGCCGTTCACAGATATGCGGAAACCACCGATCGCACACCTGGTCTTTCCAAAAACCAAAATACTTTTTAGCGCCCACGACCACACAATCCTCCCTATCGTCCCCGTTGTCAGGCTGCCTCGGTGCCCAACTGGTGAAGTTGACGGTACTGTTATCCACTTGCCATACAAATCTTCCTTCGTGTTGGATGTCGCTGAGGCCAATCCATACGTACTAGAGAAGAAAAATTCTTCTTTAGCTTGCGCTATCCGTTTGGGTTTGACAGGACCCCATACTCGGTGCAAAGTGTTTACTGTACCAAGTTAAGTTAGAAATATTTCATCTCATCCGAGCAATCCAAGGTAAATTAGAAGACGAAACAATACATGGCAGCTTGAAAGATTCTTATTTATTTATTCTTGCCTGGGCGTGGTTTTTCTCTCGATATTTTTTAACTCGAATTTCTGAGCAGTATTTTAAAAAAACCAAAGCAAATCTAGGCCTCTACAGCCTTTTACAACAACTCCAGCGATATAGAGGCCTTACAGGAGGTGGGGGTCTAAGTATTCCATACCCTAATAATATTAGAAACAAATATCCCATATTCCATTAATTCCTGTGGTTTGTATCGCTATACTTCCAGTTCGATATCCCAGAAACTCTATTGTAAATATCCCATATACCGTTGATTTTTTCCTCGAATACTCCGTGTCCCTACAATTTTCCAATTTCCAGGAAAAAACAATTGAAAGAAAAAGCATAAATTGTCTAGGGTAAATAGCTGTGGAAAACGCTGTGGCCCTACCGGACCCCTTGTCGAGGGGTCTGGTCCCGAGACCTTTCCGGGTCCTGTGTTGTGTTCTTGGGTAAAATATTTTATTTTCACAGTCCTTCTCTCCATCCTGGCGTATAAATACGTACCATCGATTTGTCATGGAGGCTTAATGAAATGCTACTCCTAGTCCCTCCATGTTGGGGAAACCGGGATAAGCTTTGGATGGGTGGGTCACAAAGGTCAAGGGCTGACTTGAATTTTAGTTTAAAGACATCTATGAGCAGTCAACTATTCATTGATAACCTTCAGGGTTATTATCGGTAGTTGTATCATTATTACCTCGTATGATGTTGTAAGTCCTGTGATGCGGAGGAACACGTTTAAAAAATTCTTCTCGGATGCATCGTCTATTTTTATCAAATATCCACCAGATTCACGACATTTTTCTTTTGCAACTGTCCAGGACGTTTCAGATTCAGTTCCTTTGTAACATGAAAAGCCATTAAAATACCAAGAAGAAGGACAGGGAAGTTTGCCTATTGAGGAAGCAAGATAGAGTTGACAAAATACAGGTTTGTAATTTTCTTCTGCATTTTTCACTCTTACATGATTCTGCAGCTACAGTTCTCTATTTGAATCTTTATTAATTAACACCAATATCCACACGATGAAAGGACCACAATAACTTATTTCAACAACAAAACTCTGTTTCCTAATCTGGTTTATTCTTGAGAAAGATATAAATAACGAAATTTTTAATTGACCAAATGCAGAATTTTTTACTGACAAATACCAAAATAATCTTATCACATGCAGTAAGGAAAATGGCTAATGAGATCTTGGAAAAGAAAGGGTTAAGTCGCGGTATAGTTCAATTTTTCATTAGAAGCTGCAAAGTATTATTTACAAGTGTGGAAAATTAGTGCTAGGAAGTGTTTTTAAGCAGAGGAATAACTTCCTATCATTGAGGACAACCGTCTATCTATGTTCTGGCTACTGACTGCATATTCTAATTGCCATTCTTTTTCGATTGTAATCATCCACTGTAATTGTGATCATTGCACTTTCCAAAACGTTGTTCAAAACTTGAAATAAAACAATAAATAGATATTTTTATGCCTACCCTTTGGCTTCTCACAGAGGTAATCAAAAGTATAGGAGCACGGATAGTCATGCCATCGCTTTCACTTATGCTGTGGGCAACACAATATTCTCCTCCAGTCGGTTGTCTCCTTCCCCAGTTATTGTAAACTGACCCATTGAATGGAGCACCATCACTCCAAGCAAATTCACCATCACCGAGCGAGTCATTCAAACCGATCCAAATTAGTTCACTTCCGATACCTGACGATATCTCATCGACAAAATCCATCTCCTTTTTGTTTACTATACTGACAAGGTCTCCGCCGAACCCTAAACACACTGAACGAGCATCACCCCAGCTAAGTTTCGTTGAGAAAAGAAAGTTGGTCATGATCTTGTAGCATGAGCTGTCAAATGCTCTCCAGCCAGGAGGACAGTCTAAAGCTAAACCGAAACATGACAGAACAATCATTTAATGATAGATTTTTTTTTTCAAAAAAAAATTGACCACCATGCCGGAAACATTTGGAAGTCAAAGCATTAGCTGCATTTATTGTGCTACATGTTGAATAATGTCGTTCAGTCGTGGAAAATGTCAACTAATGTCATGAGTTAGTTTGCTAATGAACTTTTAAGTAATCAGTGTATTGTCAAGACGCACACTAATCATTTCTCGACAAAACTCACATAATATGCCGTCAGAGTTTAACAAAAAAGTATGATTCTATAAGAACGGCCAATGTTTTTCTCTTTTGGCCGATAGCAGAAAACTTCGGCAGAAGGTTTTTCAACTAAATACAGTCAAGCTGTCAGCCGTTCGTATACCTAATGAGTTAATACTTATGTAAAACACGAAAAGCTCCCATTGGCAGTAATTAACTATGCACCTGCAAAAGGCGTACACCTATCTTTTTTCTTTACATAAGTTCACAAAGAATCCTTTTTATGGAGCAAAAATTTTCAAGTTATAGTTGTTGTTAAGTAGAATTGATCTGAACGTAGAGTGATCATAAATGGTTGCAACAATTTAAGGTTATTTCTTAAAAATAATACGAAATATTGCTTAAAAAGAGCATTTTTTTTCTTTTTACATTTACATAAGTTCGCTATTTAAACAAGTGCATATGGTAATATTAATTTTACTGCACGCGTTTTGTGGGTATAAAAAACGTAGCGTGACAGCTCAATTTTTTGAAATCCTACCGGTTAGAATCATCTCTATTTCCTTTGACAACATGGCTAAAAATATTTGTAATTTCCATGTATCAAAAAAAAAAAAAAGGAAAGAAAAGAACGAATAAAACTGTACAAATGACGACTAATCGATCACAACACAGCAAGTGATGGGTTATCGAAGGGTGGCGTGTGTATTTAAAATATTAAAAAAAGAAAATTGTGTTGAATGAGGAAAAAAAACTGTATTTCATTTTTGTTGGATTTTAATGTAGTGCAATGTTGTTCACTGTTGTTCAATGTTCTCCACCCAACATGACAAAGACGTAAATTGATCATGAAACCATAACACCTTTTTAAGTTTGGAAAAGCTTTTCTAGTTCTGACTCGATACTGCCAATCGATCCGCCTACTTTGCAAATGTGCATGTATATCTTGATAATGTACAAAAATTCAGCTTGTGCCATGAAAATCTTACCTTGAACGGCTGATGTAGGTAGTGGCCCTCTAAATATAAAGGTTATCAATAACAAACCTAAGCTTCTTAAAAGAAGGTATGACATATTTCGTGCAATCGCGTTACAAAACGTCCAAACTCCCGTTCGAAATATGTTTCCTTTACTAAGAAGTCGAGGTCAAATGTATACTGCGGAGTAAAATCCTCTGACATCTGTCATGGTCATTTGCGAATGCAGTTAAACCGCGTGTTTGAACTGCGTGTTAAAACTGCGTCTTTGAACTGCGTGTTAAATTCACCTTTTTGAATATTAATGACATATGTTAATTACTGGTATCGTGAAGGTCTTCGAGAGAGTCGCGATGTTTTTCGATATAAAGTAAGCACTAACTGTGGTGAGAATTTTCGTTAAGCAGCGCCTCTGGGGGCAGCTGTGTAAAGTAGTAACCTTTTTATGTGGCTGTTATGGCTTTTTTCCTTTTTTTTTTTCAATAAAACCTCATGTCATGACAAATGACATTGAATGTAAAGCCATACGAAAAAAGAAATATATTTATTTGTCTTTCGCCAGGCATTTTTCCAAATTGTTAATGGTAGTTGATGTCACCAGTTAAGGGTCGGCATATCACTTTCCTTTGCCTTGATGTCCCTTCGCATGAAAAGTACTTTACGCTCACAATTTGGGAGTTGAGCCCGTTGCAAAAGAATAATATTTGCTTCACACTATTCCAGCTGTAAAGACCTAACACTACTGCGTACCTGAAATACCACCTCAGGGAATTAGGACTCAGGAGCCGTTTTCCATAACGGATGTTATTAAAATAATATTTTTTTGTTGTTGTTGTTGTGGTCGTTCTTTTTGTTGTGGGTGCTGTTTTGGGACTAATTTACAATTCGCTTCCCGATTATAAACAATTTCCGTACCAAACTGTGAAAGATTCATTTTCGATTGCCGATGGGGATTTCAAATCTTTCCTTAGGGAATGTATCAATAAATTTGGATCAAAATTCACAAAAGTGAGTTGGTAGACAGAGGAGGAGGCAGCTTTTGTTTTTTTCGGAAAGAAACTTAAACAACGCCGTTTCACTTGCTTTGAAATGTTGTACATTTTTATGCTTTTATTCAATCATTTATTTATTTATTTAAGCATTTTGTGCTTCAAAACATGTAACACTGCAAAACGTATGTCTTCACAGCGAAAGTTACCCTAATTAACCAGATGAAATAAAAATAATTCCTGTTTTCTTACGCAAATTATGCTTAATAGTATTACAACAAGGGTTGCCGGAGAGCGCATGAAGATGTTTTACCCAATAAGAATTAAACAATTCACTTGCATCTGGAAATACGTTTCGCCTCGAAAGTTTTTACAGTGACATTGAGCTTTTCATTGAAGGCTTGAAAAAAAATTGTTTCTTGGTTTCTTCAAGAGTGGAATAAGTTATATTCGGGTCTATTTTAACATGGTGAGAGTTTTTTCTTCATTCAACGAATGAAAATAAAAATCTGTCAATCACAAAATAAAATTGTTTATATAGCTGCCGGTCGGTCCTCATTGGCAAGTCGTGTTAGTTTGGTTGTTAAAATGCTATTAAAATAGTTCCTTAAAAAGATGAAATCATCATTGAGCAGTCTAGAGTATACCAACTTTCTCGAATTGAATTCTGAGATCTACAAGAAGAGATTTATAAAAAACCACAATGATCCAGTATAAAATTATAGCTTATACACAGCATAAATGATTACGTAACAAAAAAGATAAATGAATAAAGAGATATAAAAAACTTTCTTGCGTGAGGGTATATTTGAGTTTAGGCTCCGAAGAAATATGTATATTTTTTTATCACAGTAAATTTCTTCGGCCAGTGCGGGAATAGATAAAACTTATCCCTTTTTTTCAGACTACGTCTCACCTTGATGTGCCATTATAAGCGGACGTCTTCCCAGCAAACTAGTCAACGTCAATAAAATTATGCAGGTGGAGAGTAGCCACAAAAAGTCTTGGAATCGTCCACTAAATCGTTCTGAACGCTTGTTGAAATTATAGGTCTTCTCTCTCCCTAACACGAAAGTCATGCCGCAATGAAACCATCTATGTACAAAGCTTTGGCGCCACTAAATTGAGTTAGACTTTGCCAGATCAGATTTTAATTTTTCGCCTTGGTTTTCCGTGAAACGCACTATGGCTGTATATCAAAATTTTGGACATCTTGGTGAATGCTTTGCACGATAACACTGTATATATGAAGTTCATATATTTTGAACTGCGGTATTAGATACGTATGATGCATGATCCTCGCAGTAGAGAGCGCTATTTATGCAATAGCGAAAATCAGGCCTGATTTTCGCCAGGCCAGGTCAGTGGTTCGAGTCCCGTACAGGCCTGATTTTTTTCAGGTCTGATTTTCGCTATTGCATAAATAGCGCTCTCTTCTGCGAGGATCATGCATCATACGTATCTAATACCGCAGTTCAATATATATGAACTTCATATATACATTGTATCTGATCGATTTATCATCACGGGTTTATTAAGAATCAACTTAACGGCCTGCTCTCAGTTGGCTTGTTAGCTCAATTGGTGGAGCGCTGCACTAGTATCGCAGAGTTCAGTGGTTCGAATCCGGTACAGGCCTGATTTTTTACAGGTCTGATTTTCGCTATTGCATAAATAGCGCTCTCTACTGCGAGGATCATGCATCATACGTATGATAACACTGGTCCAATTTTTTGATGGGTATAGTCTTCAGGTCGAGAATGATTGGTGAAAAAATGGTATCCTGCTCGGTTGGCTATCAATATTTGAACCCTCTGCGTTTCGCGATGTTTACTAATTGTGGAGGGCGAAAGAGATTTCTTTAAAATTTTAATTTGGCAAAACGATTTTTTGTCGGTTACACTCTCTGAAGTAGACACAAATGATGTATTTGAAAAACACGTTATCTTGATTACCATCCCTTTTGTAAATTTTCAATGATCTTCAAATGGGCTGATTATATTTTGCTTTATTGGTATTCTCTATGTAAAAACCTCGTCCTTATCAGTATTATTTCCATAAAGAATACGTATAAGGATGAAGTTTTATAAAACAGCTCTAAAGAACTGAAGTAGTGTAATGGCCAACTCAATAAACAGGATTTACAAACAAAAAAATTTTGGTGCAATTTTTATCTTTATTCCAAAGTTAACATTTACGAATGTGTCTTTGTATACTTCCATGATGAACTTCGTCAGCCAAAAGTTTAAAAACTCCGCCGTCATTTCGAAAATTTTCGCTTCCAAATCTTGAATTTGAGAGGCTTCCACAGCAAATCCGCTTTCTTCCTCACAAGCTTTCGTATTTGTTCTTTCCACCAGCCACTCCCCAAAAATCTTCATCGCCCATTTACCTACCGAACAGGTCGACTTTGGGACAGCATTTTCCAGTATTTCACTTTTTCTCCACGCTTTTTAACTTACGAAACGTTCGGTTCGAAGCCATGTGATTTTTGGGTTGTCATGAATTGTTCATACAGTCCCAAAACCACATAATGATAATTCTCCTAATAATTCCCAGGGCGAACCCACGTAATACGTGCTAGCATCTCCAAATTCATTTATGCAACACGAAATTAAAATTATCATACTAGTACGCTAAACCAAAAATTGTCGCTCAAGTACGCTAAACAAACAAGTTCGCATACTCCCCAAAGATTTTCGTTTTTAAAGCGGTTCAAGAAACTCGCGGTTCGTGTTTTATCGGGTTAGAAAACCACTCGGCCTTGCCTCGTGGTTTTAGAACCTGATAAAACACTTCCGCTCGTTAATTAAACAGTGCTTCATATCGCCCCATGTAAGGTAATTCGGAATCCGGACTCCAGGTAATTTTGGTCTGTGGAATCCGAATCCATGGCTTTGGAATCCGGAATCCAGCTAATGGAATCCGGAATCCAACCATCATTGTAATCCACAATTCAGGTTGCTGTAATCCAGTCTATTGTGATGGTTCCAGGGACTCTTATCGGTCTTCAACAGACACACTTTCGACCGGGCTTCTAGATATTTTTTTCCCGTTGTGCTTTTGTAGTCGGAGATTTAGACTCTTTTCCTGTTTGGGCGCTAATTTTTGGATTCTAGGTAACTTCAAAGAATAATAATATAAAGTATCCTTATTCCTGGCCGTAATGTCGATAGTCGCGGTGGTTGCAGTTACTGGCTTCTTTCAGGCACATGTCATTAGTGTCACTCAAAGAATCGCATGTTGCACCTGGTGCCCACGTGGTGTCTTTTTCATTCAGTCCAGATTCAATCAGTCGAAATCAGAGATCTCGAGAGATCACATTGGAATCGATCGTTATCAACCTTTGCCAGCATGGCGGGGAGGCACAAGAAGAAGCCAAGAAAGTAGTTGAGTTTGATTTTGCAGCATATAAGTCTTCTATTTATCACTTTTTATGGCTACATTAAGAGAAATTTCCGGTTTGTTTCCTGGATAGGGTCTTGGCAGTATTATAATTCCATTTCTATTTTTCTACAATAAAAGATAAAAATCCCCAGAGGGATGCCATTTAGAAAACTGGAATAGTGGTTGATGGAAGATGCTTTAGAGTTAAATTTCCAGGTTTTTTATCTCTGCCAATCTTGACTCTTTATATTTTTATATCTTATTGTTTTTTATTTTTTCAGTGTTCATATGTTACATGTCTAGCCATGTTATAGTACTATTGAATCCATTTTATGCTTGGCAGTGTCAGAAAATATCTGGGAAAGTGGTGTTCAGTAGAAAGTCTACCATTTGAGATCTGTCGTGTAGGTATTTAAACTTCAACTTGATATTATCTTCTCGTCTTTTTTCATGGCAGTTAGTCTCATGATTACAAAGCACTGATAATTAATGCTACTCCAGCAAAAAGGTGGTGATGCCGACAAATATATCAATGGACTTTGGACACAGAGTGCTGTGTATTCTGTAAAGTTATTAAGGTAGGTTATACCTGCAATTGCTAAATGACATGCATCATAGCAGAATTCTACAGTAACAGAAAACATATTCAGGTTACCAGTATTTGTGATGCAATTTATTTGTAATCAATTAGTGAGAGCTTTCTTGGCTTTCTTGACTTTATGGAAAGGCAGAAATCTGTCTCTAAAAATTAACATATTTTATCTGCGGTGAACAGTGATTATATATCTACAAATAGTAGTAAACATTATATGACTTTAGCTCAGTTAATTCATTATTAAATTATACATGCACTTTCTTTATTTGTAGGAATGTGCCTGTCGCGATGTTCCTCATGGTGAAGCCTGTGCTGAGTGTTTCCCAAAAAGCAAAGCAAATATTGGGAGGGTTAAGGTACAACCCTGCATTTCTGTATTGACATGCATAAAAAACTCCAGCTTGCAGTATGATACTTCACTTTCTATTGGAACACATGTCTTTAAATCTCGCTTGGGATACTTAATTTGACGGACAGTTACAGGTAGATATATGGTAGGTTTGGATTGTAAAGGTGGAAACCAAATTCACTGTTTTTTTTTTGTCTGTTTCACATGGAAGGGGTAAAGAGATGACTTGCTCTTTCTCCTTGAAGAGGAGCCATGTGATATTAATTTATGTGCTCTGCATGCAATGTATAACATTTGAATTTTTAAATTGTCTGCACTCATTATGTCTAGAAAATGAATTAATTCATTTTCTAGACATCTCGCGGGTCAAAATCTCTTTTACGACGAAGAACGATTAAACACTCTTCATCAATTTCCCAAGAGCAATCCCCAGCTACACCAAGAGCAAGTCCCCAGCTACACCAAGACTCTCCGAAAACTTCAGAGTCTTGGTGTAGCTGGGGACTTATGGTGTTGGATAAGGGATTACCTCTCTGGAAGAAAGCAAGTAACGACGATTAATGAGTGTCAATCTCAAGCTATGCCAGTTACTTTTGGTGTACCTCAAAGGTCGGTGCTGGGCCCTACCCTGTTTTCCATCTTCTGTAATGATCTGCCCAATATCACTGAGGGAATAGATGGTGACTCACAGCTTCATGTGTACGCAGACGATACCACCGTCTATGTCTCGGCTCCGACCTATGATCTGGTGGCCTCCAAGTTGAATGAAGTACTAGCAAGGCTATATACATGGTGTTGCGAGAACTGTCTCACTCCACATCCCACCATGACGGAATATATATCGCTTGGGGGACGCGGAAAATTTACTGGGCCAAAACAAGCTATTAAGATGGGTGATTACGTTATCGAGGAGGTTGTTTCTACAAGATGCCTAGGTGTTCAGATAGATAATGCTCTTAAATGGGATCATCATGTATCGGAATTAGCTAAGTCATATACGCAGAAGTTGAATTTACTTAAATCCTTGTATTTCCTGCCTAAACAGGCAAGAACTGATTTCTATTTTAAGGTTATTCTGCCGTCTGTGACATATGGTATGTTAGTTTGGGGCTCTTGTGGTCGAGTATTTTTCTCAACCTTAGAATCTATACATGTTAGAGCGGCGAAAATAATATTTAACTTGGATTGGTGTACTCCAAGCAAGGAGGTTCTTGCCACAGTAAAATGGAATACCTTAGAGATTATGTATGAGAAACGATTACTAATCTTAGCGCATCAGGCTTATTATCATCTTTTACCATGTCCTATGAACCGTCGCTTTGAAAAGTATGTAAGTAGCTACGACTTCAGGAAGAAAATGACATTTAAGTTACCTAGACCTAAGACCGATATGGTCAAGAAATCATGCTCATACAAGTCAATTACTCGGTGGAACGCTCTGGAAAATCAAATGAGATCAATTCAAGACGTTGACGCTTTTAAAAAGTCACTCAAGTGTATTTTTAAGCCACGTATATTATAATGATGTACTATGTAGAATTTTTATTGTTCAAAATAAGTAGAAATCTTACATTAGTCTTCTTATAATTAGTTAAGAATTTAGTTTTATTGTATTTAGTCAGGAATTTGGTTTTATTGTTTGTACACGACCACATCAGCTTTTGCTGAATTTTTTTATCGTGTTTAAATAAATGCTGTTGTTGTTGTTGTTATCGCGCGCTGCCTATACGTCATAAGACTCACGCAATACGATCACGCCATTCTTACGTGACCATCCCAGATTAAGATCTTTCAACTCCGATTATTTGAGACACGGAGCCGGCAGCGAAAATCTTTTTTCGTTCTAAATAATTTTTTTTTTTTTGGATATTAAGGACAAGGCAGCTCCCTCTCATATCTCTTAAGGTATCCATCTTTATTTTCTTCATATAAATATCAACACACAACTCCCCTCTTAATTCTAATTCCCTTTTCGTGACACTTCCGTTCAGTGTATTTTTTTTGTTTGTTTATCAACTCTTTTTTCAATTCAAAATTTTTTTTTCATTTATCTATTTATTTTTCTTTTAATTTAGATGAGTATTCTCTTCTGTATTAGCACCGCATTCTTTATTTCTCTACGTAAGCATTCTCTTCCGTATTATCTCCGAAAATAATTTTTAATTTGTTTCAGTAAGTTTTCTCTTCTATTATATCTGAAATTTTCTTTATTTAGTATACATAAGTACTTCCCTTTTTATTATCTCAAAAAATATTTTTTTTTTTTCCTTCGGAGTAGGTTCCAATGACTTTCTAATTTCTCACCATAAATGTGTAGTTTTTCTCGCTTTCTTCAACAAGGACTCGGCACGAGGATGTCGGGCATTGACCTGGTACCAGGTTAGAAACATCCTCGCTCGGTTGTGCTTTGCCCCTGACGACTCGCAACCATTAGGAGCCTTGGTGCCGATGCATCCTTCTCTCCTCACCCGATCGGTTGATTTCCATTTCTCTCCATCTTTTAACAACTTTCATAGACACTTCATATCTTCCTTCACTACTCCTCAATCCAACTCCTTATACTATAAAACATGAAAGTCTTCTGTTTATATATGTATTTTATTAGCTCTTTACAGATCCTTCTTACTACACAAAGTTCCATATTATTTACCTTTATTCCTTTTATTCCCCCTCTAAAAACTGATATAAACCCAGACCCTTACCCCACTCCACACTCCAAAACATTTTAACATAACCCCTCACCAAAATCTCACAGGAAAAGTGCTAACACTACCATGTTCTCTTTATATGTCATCTATACTTTAAAACACCTAACACAGTTTTTCATCACATCCCCTACAACCACCTATCAAGATGGTAATAGAAATAAAGACTGCCCCTCTTCTACCTTTATCCTTCCCTTTCCTGCAGCCACCTGTACATAAAAATAATTATAAAAGGAGAATACTTTCTTTTTATCAATCATCATTTTTTCCTATCCTTTCAATAACCCCTTTTCCATTCCTACAGTCAAAACCAGAGACCCCATACCATAAACCCTAGGTAAACCCTTACCTATTACTAACCTTTACTTCACCCAAACCCTAATCCTAACCCAACCCTAATCTAGCACTAACCCTGACCCTAACCCCAACCTAATCTAACACTAACCCTAACCCTAACTAACACTAACAGGAGATTCCTAGGCTTAGGAAATTATTCTAACTGTCCCGGTTTAAAAACACACTTCACACCTCATTAATTCCATGTGCTCACAACACAACCTTTTTAATCTCGATCCGGTCCCCCACACGGGGTGGCGCCTGGCGCTTACAAAAGACAACAAACAAATGAAATCGCGTGTCCACTAACCCTAACCCTAATATAACGCTAACCCTAACTTTAACTAAAACTCTAATATAACATTAGCAATTTAACCCCAAACCCTAAATGCTTCCCCCCCTCTTGCTGATAGTTACTCTTATAATATTTTAACTTCATTTTATTTTATTTTATTTTGATTTTATTTTTTATTTTAATAATATATAACATATATATTTTTTACAATTTTAAATTGAGTTTAGGGGCGTGCTGTTGTTAAGAAGTTGCTCCCTCAATTTTAAAACCTAACTTTTATGTTCATTTTACACACTCATCCCCACCCTTACATTCGCTTTTTTTCTTTTTTTACCCACTGATCACGAGATTGCTCATCAGTGGAGTGGGAACCCATTTTCATGGGATCCCATACATCAACACCAAAGGAAGCCACAAAGGTTGCCTATGAAACTACTGATTAATATATTTAATACAATACAAACCAAGATGATTGTCGAGGTAAGACACAACTGTTTGCATGGGATTTTTTCAAAGTCAAAGTAGCTTTTCATTATTTACCCGCTGTTTTGCATAATCAGCATTCAGCCTCTAACCCTGCCACTGCTTAGCCAGAGGGTTGCATCTCAATGCCTGGAAGACTGCTAAGCATCATGAGCGGTGGGGTTTGTATAAGTTGCAATTGAAACTAAAAAACCACATCCCGCTTGATCAAAAGAGGATTGTGAAACTTTCCTTTGAGGGCTAATCTACGTTTTATCTTTTTACATATCAGAGCCTTGCTCCCTGGATGTTGCTGTCCTGATAGATGTGTCACTAAGCATGAACCAAAGCGAACGAGAACAGCTAAACACCATCTTCAATAGTATAGTGGACGAATTGCGAGTTTCTCCAGATGGCAGTCACATGGCCATAATTACTTTTGGATCGGATGCCAACCTCATATTCACATTTTCAGACAACAAGTATCACAATGCTGTCGCGTTGAAAAAGAAGGCAAAGGAGGTGATATTTTCCAAACTGGCTAAAGAGGGAACCCGCACAGACCTTGCCGAAGACCTGGCATTGAAAGAAGTGTTTACTCCCACGGGAGGGGAAAGAGACAAATTCAGGAATGTAATGATCATTCTCACTGATGGAAAATTTTGGATTCGCCCCGATGATACCAAGGCAGAAGTTTATTTCGATTTCACCACGAAAACACAGGAGGTAAAGAAAAGTTAAAAATTCGATTTAGTACTTGTCTAGGTCTTTTTCAGCCGATGCGGGCAGGAAAAGGTGGAGAAATACTCAAATATGCAGATTTCGGAGAGCTCTCCAGCAAACTCGATGATTTAATAAAGGAAGTCTGTGGTAAGTGAACGTTCAAACGGTACCAGTCATTCTACTTTTTATCCGCCCTTTACATCTCACGTAACATATGTGAAAGTGCTCGTGATACTTGAGTCACGTGCTTACTTTTATGACTTATGTTGCCTTCTTTTAGAGGAAAAATCAGAATAACGTGACGAATTATGAAGTTGATGTTTTTTTGTGTTTGTTTTTGCCTTTGCTTTTGCTATTTCTCTTAATTGGTAACTCAATGAGGAATAATTCGTCATTCAACAAACAATTTTTAAATTTTAGATGGTGATAATAAAGGTAATGATGATAAAATTTGTGTAATAATCACAATTTTAATTAAACAAATCTCATGGTGACCTGCGGATATATTTCAAGCACAAAAAAAATCCAGTCAAGCAATGGAGAAAAGAAGCCCGAGAAAAATTCAAGCCTCAACAGAATTCAAACCCGTGCATTCTAGTTACTAGTCAGCGGCTCCTACCAACTGCAATACGAAACAACAGGTTTGGATCGAAGTAAACTTTATTGGATCCATCTTTTTCAAAACTATCTTAATCGCAATGTTGATGAAAAAATTTCATTTCTATCAGCGAGGTTCATTCTGCACTTAAAATTAATTTGCAGGTCGAAGAAGTTACTGGAATTTGTGTGGCTCACCATCCCCCCAGCGTGTGTTCTCATTGCTTGGGTACTATTATCGCCCAACTGGTGTTTGGGGAAGCATGGATTCCATTTTGTGTCCTTCCAAATTTTCCGATTATAACGCTGCCTCATGACTGCTTGAACCCTTTAGAAATATCGCGCGTATTTCCTATTAAAAAAAGTGCAACATGATGACGCCTTAAGCCGAATTTTTAAAGATCTCTTCCGAACTATCTCCGTGTTATTGTAAAGTGCAGTTATCATTCTGGTAAGTCCACGAGGTTAATAATCGGATGATACTTATTACCTTACCATGGTCAATTTGCAGTTGTTGAAGGTCGTTACACAGACTGGTTGGAGTCTGAGTGTAGTGCAACATTTGGAGAAAGAACCTTGATTCGCTCGAGAACTTGCATCTTACTCCACCTTCCAACTGTGGAAAGGCTTGCATTGGGCCTGCTGGGGAGACTTTTGCATGCAACGAAGAAAGATGCCCTCGTAAGTCAAAGCTTTGTTCAGTAACAAAACATTTTGTTCTTCTGTCCTCTAACACCCTGTCAATTTTCCATCTGAAAAGTAAGGCTTCTGATCTTGTGTATCTCTTAACACCTGGCGTGGGGCTAGCGCTGATGTCCATATGTGCTCAAATAAATCCCAGTTTTATCTTGTTCCCATAATAATAGTTCATCGTAGAGGAGAAAGTAATCTTTTCATACTGTCCCTCATTAGAATTTTCCGGGGAATATCGGCAACAGGTATGCTCTACTTTTTACCTATTTCACGTTCAAAATCGTTGATACATAAACAGAATCACCGATATCAAATGTCAATTCTAGTTTCGCATTTTATAACGTTTCCTTACCTAACTGACTGATTTACCTGGCGAGATAAAGGCGGTTCTTGTTGTTGTTGTTGTTGTTTTTCGCCATGTTTTTTATGATATTTCCTCTATTTTAACTAGTTTCTAAATTATCTTTTCAAAAATTAAAATAAACAAGTGCTACCAGTCTTCAACATAAGTTGCCCTTTTCATGTCAAGTTTAGTTTGAGTTTGATACAAATTATTTCAGTGGTAAGTTTACCGGCGTACTGCCATTGCTAGTCCCACTAAGATTCAGAAAACCAAAAGTTTCCGTTACAATGACAAGGAGCTTTCAAAAAGGGCCGGAAGTCGGTCAAAGCCACCAGCTCGTTTGTTAGCTTTAATCAGCCGCAGTCACCCCATTTAACTAAATTTGCCGTGGAACTCGAACAATCGTACAATACCTCCAATTTCGTGGAATAAATGTGTTCGGCAGCCATTTCCCAGATTTGAAAGAAAGAAAGAAATGTGTACGGCATTTTTCTCAGTTTTGGGTAGACCTGAATGCATACTTCACCAGTTTTAAACATGTTTAGATGTGTGAATCGTCTCCACGTTCAGAATTTTCTCGAAGATTCGTGTGCACCACGTTTATCTCCTAGGACATATTTCAAAAAATAGACCACCCTTTCTATCGGTTTACCAGCATAACAACCCACTATATGAATAATGAGGGAGCAAGAGAAAAGTTTGTAGTATAGAGCACGAGCCGATGGCTAGTCCTCCCGAGTTTTCTCATCTCCGAGACGACTTAAGTCGAAGGTTAACCCAGCCAGGGTGACTCGGGCAGAAAGGGCTGAGATAGTGCCGGGTGACCTAATGATTGCAGCACAACAGGTTAATTTCATGGTAGTTTTGATAAATTGAAAACCAAAGGCCGACAGGATGTCCATAAGAGCTTGTTTAACGTAATTTAGTTTTAATATATACTTAGTCTAGAAATTTATTTTGTTTCAGTTTTTTTCAATCTTTTCTCTTAATCCTGACTTCCAAAATTTCGAATGATGAATTATTCTCTGTTCCACAATTTCTGATTAAAATCTCCCAAAATATCATCTACAACTCGTATTCTTAAAAGGATACTAAGGTAAAACTCAACGATTTTCGTAAACAATTAATTGCTAATTAGTCTAAAAATGTCTTGTCTTTTACCTTCAGAACAGCAAGTCTCAACTCCTGACCCTCAACGTCTGGATTAGACAGGTAATTTCAATTTCCTTGTTCAATAATGTTGCACGAATTCTCAGCAGTTCAAGCGTGGCTATCAAAAATTCCCTTTCTACAACGACTAACAATTTAATGGGACATGGCGAAACTTAATAGGTGGGGAAGGAATATCATTTTTGGCTAAAAAAAACTCTGAAAGAAAGAAAAATAGAAAAATAAAGAAAGGATAAGAGATAGAAAGAAAGAAAGAAAGAAAGAAAGAAAGAAAGAAAGAAAGAAAGAAATAACAGATGGATTAAAAGGTAAAAAATTAGGCATATGTTAAATAACCTTAACTCATAACCAACATAAAAAATCAAAAATGTTTTGTTTATGCTTCGTTTTTCATCAGAGATGGATCAATCCCATGCTAGGATCGAACGCATCCGAATATGGTGAAATAAAATCAGTAAATGTGGACCCTTCTAAACTATGGATACCTAACGTCATTCTTTATAACAAGTAAGATACAATATAAGATGTGGTGTAGTCCTTATTCTCAGTTCCACGGCTGTTTACAACTTTAGAATCATAACAAGTAACGTGCGTTTGTCTATTCAGTATTAGTTCTTTTTTCCATCTTTTCTACCCGGCCAAAAAAACTCTGAGCGATGACTCACCACGAAACCGCACATTTAACATTTTGGTCATAGTTTTCCTTTGGAAAATTCATTGATGTGGGGTTATCAACTTCCTCAAAGATCTGGGTAGTTGAATTTTACGATCGAAATCAAAGATTTTTCATTTTAGTTCATAAAAGGACGCACCTTTCCATTTACATTAGCAAACTGTGATTCTACCAGCTTCCATTTTCTTATTTGGGGAAAAAAATTGAGTAAAGATAAAAGGTGGTAACGTTACGTACACATAATTTTATCTTCAGCGTTGATGACAGTAACGGAGGTGGACTGGAAAAATGTAAGACTGCTGTCATTTTGTATGATGAGGGAGGCAATGAATGGAACGCCCCTGCGTCTTTTACAAGCACTTGTAAGATCAACGTGGCTAATTTCCCATTTGACAAACGGAGTTGTTCGCTAAAATTTGGCTCATGGACGTTCTAAGGGAACCACTTGACAATGGAGTCGGCTTCGGAATCCGCTGACTTGAAATTATACATACAAAATGGAGAATGGAACCTTATTGAGATGCCAGCGAAACTGAATAAAGTGTTTTGAAGGTGTAGTCTGATCGTCTGGGTGAGTGTAGTCCTGAGAAGGACTGTTGTCGGTGGCAGTGACTGACGTTTCGACAACCTGTGCGGAAGTCATCATCAGAGTCAAGTGAATGATTGTTGTCAGTAGAATGTTCTTATTCCAGTTCGTGTGAAATGATCGGTTGGTTTTGCCGTGATGTTATTGGCTGTAAGACTCGAGTGACGTAAGTCGGTCGTGATTGGTCTGTTTCGATCTGTCGGTAAAGTTAGGTTGTTCTTTTTCGGTCGTTTGTGATGTTTATGTCGTGAATGAGTCGTTTGTATGGGGCGGGTAGTTGTTGACATCTGTTTAGGGGAGTCTGTTCTAAGTTAGTAAACCAGCTTTCCAGAGTCAGTCGTTGAAAATAGTCAGTGCTGCAGGTTAGGCATTGCGCAGAGTCCCAGTCAATGTTGTGGTTGGTAAGTCGATGGTGTTCAGCAATGTGATTGCTGACATCACCTTTCCTCGTCGCCCGTCTGTGTTCAGTCAGTCTTGTTGTGAGGTTTCTGCCAGTCTCACCGATGTAGGAGGCTTGGCAGTCGGAACAGTTGATCTTATAAATCGTTCCCTGTCTGTTCCTCGGTTCGTCTCTCTCTTCGTTCAAAGAACGAAACCATTTACTGCATAAAGTGTTTTATAACTACTGCAAATATCCCTATCACGATGTGACTCTGAATTTGATCATCAAAAGAAAACCTCTATATTATGTTTTCAATTTAATCCTACCTTGCGCTTTGATTTCCACACTTACACTAATCAAGTTCTTTCTACCACCGGAATCTGGGGAAAAAGTCGGTTTGGGAATCACGGTGCTATTAGCAATGACTGTCTTCTTGTTACTCGTAGCTGAGACACTACCCGCTACTTCAGACGATGTTCCGTTACTTGGTCAGTATTTCATCGCTACAATGTTTGTCACTGCAATGTCACTCGTGAGTACTTGTACCATTTTGAATTTTTTCCACCGCAGTCCATCGACTTAACCAATGCCTCAATGCGTCAGAGTTATCATTCTTGGCGACATGGCAAGTGTTTTGCTTCCCAAACGACAAAGAGGAGGAAATTAAAGTTACACCCAAAACCAAAAGAGGAAAACTTGAATTTGACTTAAACGGCGACGTCGTGTGCGATGATGACACGTACATGACAGCCCGAGAGCTCGAGAGTTCAGCCAGGTTTCGAGATGACATGTCCGTTATATATCAGAGTGGTCGAAGTACTCCAAGCAAGCGAAGTACCCGCAGTATGAGTATCGTAGGGGGTCACAGCTTGTTCACTGAGAGACTCATCGAGGACATAAGCATTCTGGCCGACGATGTTCGTGCTATACAAGAAGATGACAGGCAAAGGGAGGAATGGCGCATTGCTGCTCTCATCATGGATCGGATGTTTTTCTGGTTGTTCTTGTTCATAACTTCCCTTTCAAAATTTTTAATTTTCTTCCGAAAAACCGTCATGGGTTGAGTTGAATGAGGCCAGAAACACATATGCCATAAGCTTTTTTAGGCCACAAATGTCGAACTTGATTTAAAACTGATCTCCACAAGTGGATGCTCAACAGCGGACTGGTGCAGTTCGGAAATAAGTTCATAAGATATTGCAAAGCGCCATGCATATGCTTTCAGCTATCCAAATTTGTCAAATACCACCTTGTATAATGCGGATCGCACATTTAGATTCATTTCCAGTTCATTATTTACAGATTTAATTTCAACCGCAGAGCTTCGGAGAGCCTAACATTTGCATTACAGTAACAGTAGAGTTTTCGACGCATTAAAGATACAACAGTTTGTGTAAAGCCTTTCCCTTATTAAAAACGTATTCTTGATTAGTACTTACTGAATGGTGTTAATAACTGTCTCCCTTATTAACAATCCCCAACTCGTTTCTGGTAAAGTTTGTTTCGAGCCGATGACGACGTCACGTCCCAGGTGCACCGTAGCCCATGATAAATTCTCGTTATTGAGGTTATAGTGTGTTCTCCATTAGTATTAGACTGTGGACAAAGCCTCTCTTCATAACTATTCCCGAATAGCTTTTGGTAAAGTTTAGTAGCGGCAAATATTTTAAGAAACTTTAGTCAGAACACGGTCGACATTTTTTTGCTACTATTAAATGAAACCTCATAACCTGGATGAACCAGTTTTTGTGATGTTTTAGTGATCGTTGTAGCGTTGATCATAAGGAGTTATTCGCACTCATTGCACACATTTAGGCAGTCTAATAAGCTGTTCGCTTCTCTAGAAATTCGGTTGTTAACTAGGTTCTTTTCAGAAATAAAGGCTGATAGTTTCTAAAGAAACTGTTTGGGGCTGCGTCGGTGAGGGTAACGAAATAATTTAAATATTTCAACAAAGTTGAAATGGTAAATTGGCCACCGTTACGGTTATAAAAGCTGACGTTTCGAGCGTTAGCCCTTCGTCGAAGCGAAGGGCTAACGCTAGACGAAGGGCTGACGCTCGAAACGTCAGCTTTTATTATCGTAACGGTGGCCAATTTACCATTTCAACTCTTTTGAGTAACGTTTCGTGTTGTTTGCATCAAATCGCGCCTTTCATAATGAGCTATATGGTCGTTGAAGATTTAGATATTTTAAGGGATTGAAGTCTGAATCCACATCATACCAACAAAGGCATATTACAATAATTTGGCTTTATCAGCTGAGTTGATAATATAAATTGGCCACCGTAAAAAGTTTCAAAGCTGACGTTTGGAGCGTAAGCCCTTCGTCAGAGCAAACAGAAAGCTACATATGATGTACGATCCTCGCAGTAGATACATCGTATGTATCTAACACCGCAGTTCAAAATATATGAACTTCATATATTTCATTGTATCTCAAACAGAAAGCTCTTACGCAAGGGCTAACGCTCTTAAGGTCAGCTTAGATACTATTTACGACGGCTCATTTACAAGAACTCAGTTGATAAATCCTATTGATTTGGCAAGTTTGTCGCCTCACTATGACGACGTCATGGCCCAGCTGAGCCATACCACGATCACATTCCCTTCGCCGAACTTCCTATTAGTGGTGAACTGTGGACAAAGCTTCCAAAGAAGTGCGAAGAATGAGAAAATATCAGTAGCAATAAATAAGACATCAGTAGCAATAAATAAGACATCAGTAGCCATAAATAAGACATCTGTAGAATGCTGCATAGATAACCAACTGAGTAAAAGCTTGGCTAAAGATTGTGAATGCAGTTTATTACACATCAGACTCTAGAGACTATTTGAATGGTTATGATATAAATAATACAAAGCAGTCCTCTGAGGGAAAATATGCGTCTTCGTTTCATAGCTCATAGCATAAATGTCTTCACATACCATCTTTCAGGTGTTCGAAAACCAGAGCGTTACCGGCTTTTTGTTACTTTTTTACTTCTATCCTCTCTGTATAAAGCTGAAAACAATTTAGGGAAATTAAGCCATGTTCATCTTCGTTGGGTGCAATCTAGCTTTTCGAGAAGCTCATTGAGTGCTTTGGTTATATTTTCGGCTAAATTTTCACTCCACTATCTGAAGAGTTTGTCGTCTTCTTTCCCGAGCCCTTGTCACTTGAAATTCTTTCATCGGACTCGTAGTTATCATTGGTGTAGGATGGTTCGGGTTTCTTGAATGTCACCAATGACTGCCTCTTCTTAAATTTCTTCTCTTTATCGTCAATTAAGTCTGGTGCTACCTTCTCCAAAAGTCTTTTTAGTTCCATTAAGTGTTGCTCCCGCTATAGAAGGAAGAAAAATTTATCCAAAATTATACAACAGAGTAGAGGAGACAAGTGAATATTACCACCACCATCCGAAGTGCTGTGTTGAATAGCAAAATAACCGGCACACAGAACATATTATATCATGTAGAACATTTTAGACAATTTACCGAAGGCTGATCGTTAATTAAACAGTCAAAACTAGCCCCTTCGATGGTTATTTCTGTTAGGCGATACAGCCGCTTCGCTTTAGTTGCTGGTGATGCTTAGAACTTCTAAATATTTTTGAGTGAGCTTTATCCTTTGGAAGAAATTATCTGGAAATTTAATGTTGTTAATACTAACCTCAGACAACTGTTTCTTTAGTTTGGAGTTCTCCATGCTAATATTCACTGCATTCTTGTCCAAGGTTGACAGAGAATCTGGATTATTAGCAGTACTTTTGTGTGTGTTGCTAGCCTCGTTTCCACCGTCTGGTGAACACAGCTGTAGAACCTAACATGAATGATTCAAAGGTTATCTGTATTATTCAGGGAATACATGCATGTTGCTGATAGTAATACGTCCTCTTTAGCTTTTTCCCTTGCCCGCGCGGGGCTGGGTTATATATACATGATATGGTGTAGACCATGTGTTCGCAAGTTAGTTGTTTTGCGCTAACAAATTTCGTAAGTAGTATCTCGATTCATTTTATTTCGTTTAGTTTCCTTTATTCAGATCTCATTATTTTCCTTGCTTAGTCAAACCAGATTATACAGATTGTACGAGTCGCATTAGACAGATTCTGCAGATTGCGCTAGTCAGATCAAGTCAAACTTTTATCTACATATGTAATCACTTATGATGGATCAGAGAATCACAACAGCAGCTCCCTTTTCTTTATTAAAGAAAGGAAAAGAGAAATAACACTATACATTCTCTCTCTATTTCTTTGTAAACCTACTGAAAGCTGCATCTTTATACCTTCAGAAACGTTCTTGATCCAGTGTCAATCCAGCATCCCGTTTTCCAGGTTTATAGCTATTAGGTCGTGACTGTCCTTTACTCGCAGTTATATTTACGATCTACAGCATAAGAATAGGGACGTAGCTGAGGTGTTGTTAAATGTTGTTTCAAACATACCTTTGGCACGAATACGAAGCAGAGGGTCAAAGTGGTGCAAAAAATGATGAATACAGCTGTTATGGCAAACGTTGCATCCTGGTGATCTCGAATAACAGAGGTAATAGCCACTCCAAGAATAGAAAGTATCACAACATTATAAACAGACATCCCTAAAGGAGAAGAGGAAAATAAAAAGAAAAAAAGCACATTAACAGGAATAACACTACAATATCCGTCATTAATTTGTTTATTCATATATTTTGTCGACTCATCGTGTTGCTTTATTTCGATACATATATCTTATTAGACGTTTTTTTGTGGCGTATCGCTGAGTATTTTTTACGAGTTGTGCCGTATTTTGACGAGCCCGTAAGGCTCGTCAAAATACAAATAACAAGTATAAATACTAAGCAATACGACACAACAAAACGTTTAATAAGTTACTTATCATCCAACACGCCAAATTGTTATTTCAGTGCAGCGAATTTCGCGGATATTTGTTTACAGAGGGTGCGAGACGAGAGTATGCAAAGCGGAACGAAATTAGCGCGTTGTCGTGTTGCTGTTTCTATCTTCTTTAATAAATGATGAAATTTCATTGTTGTCTAACTGCTTTTCTTCGTTCAATTTATCCAATAAACTTGGATCATAATAAGTAGTTTCTTAGATATCGACTTTGAAATAAAAGCTAGCGCTAAGAAGTCACGACGTTTCGACCTCTCTGAGGTCATTTTCAATAACAACAACAACAACAACAAGTGAGTAAGTTTTCAAGTGGGTAAATTTTCCAAATCAGCATAAATATGTAGAAGCAAGTTGAAGGCGATAAGATGTGGCGAACACTAAAATATGTGAAAAAGTGTAAACAATATACAATGGAAGAGAATAAAAGAATAAAGGAATAAAATAATAAAATTATCGTAGCACAAATTGCTCTAAACAAATAGTTTGTTCTAAACAAATAGTGATGTCTTCTGGATCCATGTCGTATGTCGTGCTGTTCTCTGAGGTGGTGTCCGATTGCCGATCCTTTGTGTTCTTCAATTCGTTGGTGTAAGTGTCGACACGTGTAGCCGACATAGCCTTGTCGGCTACACGTGTCGACACTTTACACGTACACTTACACATACACGTGTCGACACTTACACGTACACGTACACTTACACATACACGTGTCGACACTTTACACTTACACTTACACATACACGTGTCGACACTTTACACGTAAACTTACACATACGTGTCGACACTTACACGTACACGTACACTTACACATACACGTGTCGACACTTACACGTCCACGTACACTTACACATACACGTGTCGACACTTACACGTACACGTACACTTACACATACACGTGTCGACACTTACACGTACACGTACACTTACACATACACGTGTCGACACTTACACGTACACGTACACGTACACATACACGTGTCGACACTTTACACGTACACGTACACTTACACATACACGTGTCGACACTTACGCCAACGAATTGAAGAACACAAAGGATCGGCAATCGGACACCACCTCAAAGAGCAACACGACATAGAGCCAGAAGACATCACACAGAGTTTTCCAATCTTAAGGAAGTGTCAGAACAAATGTGACTGTCTTGTTTTTGAAATGTTTTTTTTATCAAAGAACTGAAACCAACACTAAACAGACAGGGCGATTCAATTCGCGCCAAACTATTTGTTTAGAACTGTTCGTGCTACAGTTATTTTATTATTTCATTCCTTTATTCTTTTATTCTCTTTCATTGTATATTGTTTACACTTTTTCACATATTTTAGTATTCGCCACATTTTATCGTCTTCAACCTGCTTCAACATATTTATGCTGATTTGGAAAACTTACTCACTTGAAAATGACCTCAGAGAGGTCGAAACGTCTTGACTTCTTAGCGCTAGCTTTTATTTCAAAACTTGGATCAATATTCGCCAGCCATTCCGACTCCTCATCCACAGAAAAATTACTCAAATTTTCCGCCATTTTTTTTTTCTTCAATCCAATTCGTCGCATGCGCAATGCGAGAAAACCTGCCTAACCGGTTCTCTGGAGTTCAAATACTGCGAGATATTTGTACTCGTCTTGGGCGTTAATTTTACTCTAAGAAGCACAGTTGGATGATAAAAGGTGTTACTTGGAAAATCTTAAATCATTCGTATTGAAGTGTTTTCATGACTGGAACATAGCATGTTTTAACCACACAGTCTACAGAAAAGATATCAAATTTAGAATTACTCCTATGCTATTGCGAAATCTTTTGACAATGGATCGCTGCTGGTACAAAATCCAGTTTAGTAAAAGAAAAACTCCTTGTTTACCTTTTCAGCAAACATTTTCGAGTGGCTTCTACTTCGATATTTCCATGGGTAAGTCAGCTAAAGCAGTACTTACCGATGTAACGCGAGTCGTTCAAGGCTGGTATTGTGACGGCGCGTGTTTCCCACGCAAGAAAGACTCCAAAGACCAGTAAGAGGCCTTTGAAAGCATACACAGCTCCCAGCCAATAAGAAAGGTTCTTCGATTCACAATGCTCCAGCCTAGGAATTATTTCCTTATCGTCCTTTAATTGCATCTAATTAATGTGAGAAAACCATGCGTTTAGTTTAACCAAGAGAATATAATATGTGCCGCGTAAGACAAATAATATTCTAAAGGAATATTTTTATTGTTCAACATCTTAACAAAAACATCGCGCATTTCAAATTTGTCATTTCAAATCAGATGATTTCGAGTGCAATTTGGAATAAATAAGCACGAGTGAATTTTTTCAAAGACTTACAAAATTGCATGAGCCCGTAGGGCGAGTGCAATTTGTGGTCTTTGAAAAAATTTACAAGTGCTTATTAATTCCAAATTGCACTCAAAATCAAGTGATTATGTATTAATAATATACATGAAAAAATACGTGGTAGCTTCTCATAACTATGCAGAAGAAAAGCGCGCGTATCACGTGCAAAAATAATTTATTCAAACTCTGCAAGTGACATTGACCTTGACATTGACCTTGACATTGACCTTGACATTGACCTTGACATTGACCTTGACATTGACCTTGACATTGACCTTGACATTGACCTTGACATTGACATTGACATTGACATTGACATTGACATTGACATTGACATTGACATTGACATTGACATTGACATTGACATTGACATTGACATTAATCAATCATTCTGACAAACCAAAATGTTTGGTTTGTCTCTTTCTTTGCACTGAGTTAACCTTCTTCTGCACTTAATTACTCTCTTCTGCAATGAATTACCTGAAAACTGCATTTATTTTAACCAATCAGAACTGGGTAAGTTTTTCTTGCATATTATTAAAAATTAAACTGAATCGTCTGTATGGGAAGATCGTCTCTGACCCTTTCGCGCCTAAGACAAATTTCACTTGAAGTATGGCAAACTACAAAGAATGGATCTCAATTTCACAAATGAGCCTCCTTCTTCTTCGTCTTCCTCTTACTCCTCTTCTCTCGTTCTTTTTTTATTTTCCTGTTGCTTCTTTTCTTTCAATTTTTTATCACTTTCTCTTTCGATCCGACTCACTAAATGAACTCCAATGCTGACAGTAAAGACGATAAATAAAGGCAAATAAAGACTCAGGGAGCATGAGAAGAAATATTTTCAGAATAATTTGCTCATTCACATATGGTTACTTCTACTACAATTACCCTAGATTGTGGGACAACTATACCACACCTCGTCAATAAATCTTTGATAGCCGGTGTGCATTGGCTCAATCCCACTCCACAAAGACAGGAGAAGAATATCTAACAACACAATGGCTCCAATTATCAGGAACAAATGCTCGTCACGAATAACCTGGGAAAAAAAGAAATCTTCGACTCTTATCACGATTAAAAAACGGAGGCAATGCATAGGAAAGTAGTCCGTCACGTTTCTTAAACCATTTTTTTTTTTTTTTTTTTTTGCTGTTCACACCGATGAAGCCAGCTTGGAAGGGGTCGTAATTTCAAATTAGGGGGCTGGGAAGTGGGGCATGAGCTAAAAAGCAATCGTCGTTGCTGAAAGCTGGTAAGAGGGTATAAGCCATGTTTCCCTCCACCCTCCCCCCACTCGTCCCCCGACGTCATCATTCCTGTTGACTTCCCAGACTTCACCTCGGCCGTAAACATTTGAATAGTAAGCATGAACCCAGAGCATGATTTTATATTGTATCTCACAAGAATACATGTAAGTTCTGTTTGACTTTGGTGCGACCGAACCTTTCCGAGGCAGATAAGAATCTTACCTTCTTCTTGGGAGTTAAACTTTTAAAGATAGCATGGACACGCCATGTTTTAGCGAACATTGCGCCAAATGCCAGAGTAAAGCCAATGGACATGATCCAAGCGCGGGCCTTGACAAGAACACAAAAATAACTTTTAAACACGAAGGCGCGCTATATAAGGAAGTCTTCCCTGAGAAGACCTAAGCTCATTTGTCACTCACCGTTCACGTGTGCGGGTCAAATTTAAATGGTGGTAGACGAACAAAAGGAGCTAATGAGATATCTATTGTTTACTTCCACCAGCATGGTAGCATTTACCGCCACAAATAAAGACAGTTTCCATCGGAGAAAGGAAATACAAATCTAAAAAACTCTTGTATTGTGATGAAGACATAAAACAATTTTGAGGAATGCGCCCGCTGTTCACTGCTTTGGAGTAGCTGTAGCTCAAGCTGACTTGACTCTAAGAGTTCTACATCACATGACGGTTGATTGACAAATGGTCCAGTGGGACCTAAGGCTTCTTTTATATCGCGCCTTCGTGTTTAAATATAAATAACGTTAGTGTGTATAATTAACAATTATTCCACGAGCGCGCGTTGGATATGAGATGATAGATAGCCAACGAGGCGCGAAGCCCCGAGTTAGCTATAATCATCTCATATCCAACAAACGCAAGAGGAATAGTTGTTTTGTTAAAATCGTTAAATTAAATTATTAAATTTTATTCAATTTTTTAGCTCCCTTTTAATTTTAAGCTGACGCGTGCGCTTACCCTATTTGTAGATTATGGTTTATTGGCTCATATACCATAATGGCTGAGCCAATAAAAAGTCTTGAATTGCATTATCCAATGATCCAGTATTTAATAATGAACAATATTATAGGGGGAAATTTTCAAAACTGATCTTTCTCGAAGAGACATGGATTAGAATAAATGGAAAGTTAGAACCTAAACTCGGTAAACCGCCTGATTATTCTTAAATATGATGTGGGTGGTTAGTCTTGAGGGCATGCACACTTTACCTTGACCACCTTTAAGGCTGTTCTACATCTAACCTTAGCAATTAAAAGATATATCAAAGCTTACAATGCAAACTTTTCCGTATTCCTCAGTAGGTATCAAGCCGCCGTCCAATCCAAAGAGAATCACGGAGAAATACGTCATTATACAACCCACCACGATAACGTTATTAAGCCGAGGGCTGGACATCTTAATTATCCTGTTGGTACAAAAATAATACCATTAGCCTGAAAAGTAAATCGTACCCATGTCCATCAAGAGAAAGAGAAATAAGCCAAACCTTTCCCTGTGAAATATTTTCGCACATCTTAATGCTTATAACTGATTAGTGTCCTGTTCTCAGACAATGTAAGCTATCAACAACAACTGTCTGTCTGCTTATTCAAACCTCTTTCTACTGGGGATATGTAACGTTTACACAAAAGATGTTTTCAGAGGCGTCTTTTCAATTTTCAATTGTGGTGACCACCGTTTTTGATTAACACAATCCTAATAGCATAGACCGGTGGCAGTCTAGCGCACTTGCTTTGAAATACGGAGACAAAGAAAAACTGGGTCCATTGGAAGGACATTGATGCTGGATATTTTGTTTAATAATCTTTCATTTATGGCTACCTTCTTTCTCGATACCAAAAGTTTATTAAGAGAAAGACAAGTCCAAGGAAAATGCCAAGTACAGCTAAAGTTGACATGAAGCCATAGAGTGGCCTTGAAATGGATTTCAGCTCATCGACTCTGATAGTACGGTCACGTGGTGGTCCAGAACCTGGAATGAGTAAGGTAAACCAACGATTTCAGGAGTGGAGTTGTTAGTTGTTTTATGGATTGCGTCTTGAGGTCTCTGTCACGCTTAAGTCTTCTTTATGATCTTAATTAGAGAACAGTCTAAGGCTATGTATGGTCAAGCTCACACGAGGGATTAAAAACTTAAGAAATGCTTTCCGAGGATTTGGTCAATGTGACTAAATTTTTTCTCTCAAGTTTGTCATCAGTTGCTGCCATATTATTTTGGATCTAGTTCATAAGATTTGTAGACTAAGAAATAGTCATAGAAAAAGAAGCTACACAGTGAAAACTGCAGTACACACTGGGTCCCCTGTCGGCTTATATGGGTAGATCTTTAACAGCTCCCCAGTCCTCCTCCATCGTCAAAATAATTTAATTGACTTATATAAAGTAATGACTTGACTTCAGATCTAACCTTGCCACCTGATGGGTTCTCTCTTATTCATGGTGACAGAATTGGTGGTTGGGTCGTAAACAGCAACCCGTTTGCTTTCACCATCTTCATGAACAGTCAAAATAAAAATATTTGATTGCAAAGATATCTTTAGTTTTTTATTGACAGCATTAAAGTTGAAGTTTATTCTCTCACTACAAATTCCCTCTCGTAAGTGCTCCCTCAAATTCTTTTGGATTTTTGTTGGTTCGATGTTTATTTTTTTTAACTTTGTTTTGCTATGTTTTTGCCTATGTTTCTGTTTGGATTGATAGCTTCTTAGGGAAACTTTTGAGATGTTTTTATCAATACGTTGTTTCTGGCAAAGGTTCACTTAGGTCCACCACTGCAAGGCCACACTTAAAGCAACATTACTGTACCATTAAGATTTTTTTTAAGACAGGATAGTCTTTGTCACCCAAAGTTGTTTCAAACTTGAAGGGGTGGTCAAGTTTCAAACAATAGCCTGCCAAAAGCGTTCTAAGTAAGATTTGCATAGTTTTACAGTCGAACCTGTAGTAAGCAGTCACCCTCAGGGAACGTTTCATACAGGTTGACAGCTTAAAGTGCTACTGCGACAAAAAATGCACCTTTTCTTTTCTCCTCAGAGGTTGAAAGTACTTACCCTAAGTAACAAATTTGCCAAATCTTAAAGCAAAACTCCATCGAGAAGTAATATTATTTTCCCTGTAGGTTCGCGATCTAAACGGCCGCCATTCTTCGAACTACAGAACTCCGCGCGAAGGAGAAGAGACTGGGTGGAGAACGGAAGTGACGTCAACGACTCAACAAACGTGGCTAATTTGGTATGCCGAGAGAGAGAGATGTTTTTCTGGTTCCGCAGGAAAGAAGGAATAAAATTCGAAAGAATTGTTCCCCAGCTTTCTTTTGTATATTTCTTGTAAAGGCATGCTTTCGCGACGTTGTCGAAGTCAATCGATGACGTCACAACTAAAACCGCTGTAGTTATTCTCGCGGGCTCTCCAGTGTGTTATTCGAGCAATGGTGGAAGAATTTTTAATGTCTTCGCGGCGCTGTTTTGAAGGAATAACGTTATCAAATTTGAGAAAATTACGCTTATTCTTATAGTTTAGGTACTAAATGTGAAGTTAACACGAGAAAATTGGGAAAATAAAATGCAAAAATTTCGTCGCAGTAGCTCTTTGATACAGGATCCAAAGATTATATAAAACGATACACAACGTCACTTTATGATCACTTAATGTGCAGAATCTCTTTTAAAAATACCACTTACTTTGATTTTTGAAAAGAGATATAGGTTAAAAATTACTTGAAATCATTCTTAGTTTGGTTAGAGTGGTTTGACTATAATTGACCATTCAATACAGGTGGAAGACAATACAAACAGAGCGTCGGGACTCTGCTAAATAGAGGTGAAAATGACCGTAATAAAAAGGAAACAAATTCGTTCGGGACTTTGGTAATTGACCACTTAAAATAGGGTGACCGCTTAATACGGTGCCGCTAAATACAGGTTCGACTGAACTTCTAAAGTTAAAAAGCATTTCTCGTCATAACCGTCTTACCTTGCAGCTGTTCAATCTGGATGTATCCAATTCTCTCTCCGTTCTTTGTGAAAGACACGGGGCCCTAGGGTAGGAAAATTCTGCCTTTCAAGAAATGTAGCATAGATGTGTATCAGATATTGTATGGTTTGAACTACAGGGTACTGTGGTGAAAGAGTGGATGGGTAAGTTTCCTCCCCGCTCCCCCCCCCCTCCGTTTCTGAAATGTGGATTACCTTACGTTAATTCCTTACCGTAACTCCCAAAAAGCTGGTGCTGTTCAGTGCTTCTTGAACCACGTCTGCCATTTCTGTGTCTGTATAAGTGAAATTTTCCAAAAACTTCCCGCGGTCTGTGATACCAAATGCAAGAGAAAAATCAAAGTCTATGAAGTTATGTGCTGCTGGGAACTTAGAGACTAAAAGATAAACCCACCTGCAAGCCGCTTTATGGATTTGTTGAAGGCCAAAGCGATTGCCCAGGTCGCGTCATATGCAAAAGAGGACTCGTGAACTGCGCTTATATTCGCTAAGCGCTTGAATTCATTTGCATATTGTTCAGCAGTCTAAGAAAAACATGCAGCAAAATCAACATCCAGCATTGCACGAAAAAGTATTAAAAAATTGTTAGTTATATAGCATCTTAATTCGATGAAAAACGGTTTGGGCTGCAAATCCTAGGGAGATAAAAAAGGTAAACGTGATATTCTGACAAGTAAAGTTAGAAACGAACTTGAATGAAATTTAGGAAAAGTTCCCCAACTTCTTAGCTGACTTTTCTGCCTTTTCTGCTTCTTTTCTGCCTTTAAAAGCACACACAACCCACAATTCCTCTATTCGCTCCGACGATGGGCTAACGCTCGAAACGTCAGCTTTTGTAATCGTTACGGTGGCCAATTTACCATTTCAACTTTGTTGATATATCCAAATTATTTCCTTACTCCCACCGACGCAGCCCCAAACAGTTTCTTTCGAAACTATCAGCCTTTATTCTTAGCTAACACTCGATTAAATGTTGAGTTGGCTCATTTTTACCTTACTCGGTCCATTTTGGCTGGCTCATCTAAAACATCCTAGTGCCCGAATTGGTGCAACATCAAGATCAGTATCATTGTAATATGCAAACTGCTTTCGACATCCTTTTATTTTCAAAGTCTTCCTTATTTCGCCAGAGTATTACTCACCCAACCAGATATAGTCTTGTTCTGAGAAGTTATGTCATCTTCATTAAGTTTCATATGATCTGTAGCAAGGTATCCTTCCACTGCCTGGCTCATTTCACTCAGAGAGCAATCGACATTTTCCTTATCCAGTCGTTTCTCCCACCATTTGTCTTCGTACCACCCTATGATTATCCATACGAATCGCTTGCCAAACATTTGTTTTTTATAGGCCTAGTAGGAAAGTGAATTCACTATTGAATCCCTGTGATATTATCCAACGCGCTTATAACGAAAAACACGAAGTATGGGTACTTACCTATGAAAAGTGCCAGAAAGTTACGAAATAGGTCAAATCTCAAATCTCTTTTGAAACAGCTAATTATTAAACTGACTTTTCGGCTGGGTTTTTGCGTCAAGAAAATCAATCTCGATTCAAATCTTGACTAAAGTTAATTGGCAGGAGACAAATTCAATGTAAACTACTATCGGTGACAAAATTGTAGACACGTTGATATTTTAAACCCCCTATTGATATAGTTTCATCCCATTTTCCTTCGTGAAGCAACTCTTTCCCCCCCTCCAAAAAAAAACAATGTTGTCTCGTGATTCCGCGAACGACGACTTTTAGCCAATTGCAACATTGAATGGGAGAGGGGGGTCTGTAGAACAAACAGAACTGTTTTCCTTCACATAAACAGAACTCTTCAAACACGATGTGTCAACTAATTTTAACGCTGATTGTGGATAACAATAATGCAGTGGTGCAGATTAGGCTACTAAAGGAACGCTGCAAACTGAGAAGTTGTTCATTTGAGCTGGTCTGTAGACATTATCATTAAGCGAATGAAAAATTGATATTTTTTGACACTCCATTTCTAATGTGATCTCAGGCTCAGCAGTTTCACTTTTCTTTTTTTTTTTTTTTTTTACTGAGCGTAATAAACCTAAAATGCCAACATTACCTCACAGAAAACCTGTCTCGCACTCGGCTCATAGAAACTTCCGATGATAATCCTCGCTTCTTTTTCCTAGAGGTGTCAAAAAACGTTTTGTCATTACTATTGAATTTCCTGAAAAGACGAGTTACAGCTCAATGTCCGATTACTCATTCGGACAACAACTTTACTAAATAGTTAGTGGCAACTGAGCCAAATGAGAACATTGTGATGCTTATAATCATTTGTGTTACCTTGATGTTCGCTAACTGGCGAGTAGGTTTCCCGGTGAAGCTTTCTCCCGCTACAACCTCAACCTTCATTTGAGCAAGAAGCTTATGCAGTTCCTTTGTGGCCTAAAAACAATTCAGCAGTATTAAGCTCAATGCAAACAGAGAATTGACAACATTTACTTTTGCACACTACACTCAGAGTCTCGTGATAATTTAATCGATAGCAATTATCGCGTTTCATTTATTTTTTATCAGTTACAAATTTTTGCAAATCTGTTTCTCAAGTGCTGATCGTGAACGATATAGTTTGTCTTGCACTGTAATTTACATATCTTGCGCTGTAAATATGAATATGAAAGGTCAGCCATACCTGTGAAAATATTCCTGACGGTTCGTTCTGGTGTAGTGTAGCGACCCGTTTCCAACCATACTTTGACAGGAGCGCGGCACGTGCTGGGTTGAACGCTAAGTCTGACGATATAGTGCGGAAAAATCGAGGGTAACGTTCACGGTTGCTTAAAGCTGGAGATGTAGACGCGTAAGATACCTGGAAATAAGCAAGTTAGGCCGCAGTAGTCATAAAGTTTACACAGACACTTTCTTTAACAAACACTTTACAAGCTGTCACTGTCGCGTGACAGTCGAAGAGGGTGAATTCTGAATCATGTTAACGTGCATAGAAACCGAGAGAGAATAATCAATGAGTAAAAATTCAACAGGTCGTTCAAAACTTTACAATAAGTCAAGCTCATGCTTTTATTTGCTTTTGTTTTTTTTTTCTGTTAGTTTGTTTTTTTCTTTTTATTCTTTCTATTTTTGTTGCTGTTGTTGTTGTTTTTTTTAAACACACACTGTTAGGCTACACAGACTAGACACCCTTCTCGCTATCTCTAAATAGATAACGAGTCGACTAGCCAATCAGATTTCAGCATTTGTAATATACTGCTAGTAGATTTCTGCTAAAGCAAAAACTGTATCCTGTGATGGTCTCGGTTAGTTTGTTTAAAAGCTTTTAGTATACATTGTTTACAGTTCAAGATGTGTTCAAAGACTACCTGTACTAAATTCCAATATTTTGCGGTGTCAGCTATCGGCTGAGAAACTGGAGAGAAAGCTGCCCCGAGAAGCATTATTTTCTTCGGCTCTTTGTAGATGTGGTCGTATAGAATATGCATTCCGACTCCAGGGTCACACTGCAATTGTCAAACTCGATTCATAAGATACAATAGCTTTGTCTAAAGATACCCCCATAAGACAATTTGATTCACCGGCATGCAAAGGTTTTATCTTTGCATGCTCCAAATATGCTGCGCTACATATACTTACACGACCTACGGTAACAGGAAAAAAATTTTAGGCAGTTATTTGCATTCATTTCACCGAGCCGCGAAGTGGCAAGGTAAGCACCCACCATTTTCAACGACATTGAAGTCAATAATTGTTTATTTTTTTTTTAATTTGTTTTTAATTTTATATACCACAACATGGGATAAAATTAGTTCATTTCTTTCTACAAACCGAAAAATGGTCGGAAATTAAACTATTGGCGCACGATTTTGTCACATCGGCAAAACTTTTGTCAAATATTTTGTGATTTTAAGTCATTGTTTGTCTTAATTATTTTGTCTTTACTCAATTGTAGTCATTATCTTTTTAACTCAGTATTGTAAAGCACCATAGAGCAGTCGGATATGGCGCTATATAAGTCCAATGATTTATTTATTATTATTATTATTATTATCGGCTGCTCAGAGGTGGATAGTACTAGCTATTCACTTCCGAACGAGTCAATCAGCGCGCGCGAAAAGCTCGAATCACCTGTGGGATATATATATATATATATATATATATTGCAATTACTGCGATACTTGATTTAAAAGTGCTTTAATGGGTCAGGGAATACAGCATTTTGATACGGACCTTTGTGTCGTTCAGTGCCATCTCCAGTCTATATCCAGGTAAGATATCTGTTCGGTTATTGATTTGATCCAGAGCTAATTCCATTACCAACTTGACCGCCAATCCACCGCCCCAGCAAGGACCGCTCAAGGGTGCGTACGAACCAATCGTTAAAACCTTCAAGTCATCAGACGAAACTACAAAGAGAGTTATCGATGTAAATGTCATCGATGATAGAAGATTCATTCAAATAACGTGAAATGTATTAGAATAATTATTTCCTTGTCTTCAGCCTCAGTGGAGAATGTCTGGGAAATTTGGATATATTTATACATTGCCAGATATTCCACAATCAGAAGGAGCTCAAAATTAAAACGAGGTACTAGAAGTCACAGGCGCTTTTCTAGTAATGGCTAAAGAAATATTTCATGGAGTCCGAGAAACATTGATAGTTACCGTTTACGAAAACTTTTTGCCAAATAATAGGAGATTTTTTTTTTTTTTCATTTGGAAATTACAAAAGAACTGTGTAGTTATGTTTGGTACCGTTTTTCTCGCTCTTCCAATTTTTTCGGAAACTCTAGTTCAGTAAATTTTATAAACGAAAAAAACAAACAGGGTAGCCAAGATGGCTCAGTGGTTGCTAAAGATGGAGAGTACTAAAAGAAAACACGAGTTGAAATTTGAAATTAAAATTTCAATGTTAAACCTTTTAAGACGAACAAACTACAGCCTAGACCCTATTGACTTTTTTCTGTGAAAAAGCTTGAGAATGTTGACAGATGGCTTTTGCTACGAAATATAATACCATTGGGTCACGTAACGCAAGTAGAATCTTCGCTATCATACAACAGAGTTAACTATTCTCATTGGAAAATGCACGGCCAAATTTTCCATCTAAGATATTGCAAAAGAAAACCTTATTTCCAACAATGTTGCCTTGTTTCTCAAATTCCGCATTAGTTTATACTTTACTGGAACGTATCGTATGCAAGACATACATCACAAAAGATCAAGACACGAGCATTCAGAGCTAAGACAAGAAATGACGTTTTTGCTACGGTAAGACGTAATTTTTCCCTTTCGTCTTGCGAATTTCTTTCATTTGTCACTCACCTTTGATCAAATTACAACATATAACGACGAATAAAGATTTCGCGAGGACTATTTTCAGTCCCTTCATGTTGTGAGTACAAGTTATAGTCGCCCTCACTCGATTCAGATCTGTAGTATTTTAGCGTGACTAACTCAAATGGGAAGTCGTCGTGTTCATTATCCAAGTGTCATCTTTCTCCGGGAGTGCCTCAGCAATAAATGCCACAACAAACGGAATACGTCAGTGCAGTGAAGCTTTTCCATTCAGGTAAACTCCTTTATAACAGACACTGTTGTGTTGTGTTGTGAGATAGCATTCCTTTTGCACTTTGTTGTCACTTTTCACATAAATCCGCTTTCAAACAACATATCTGTCATTCAAGCACCCGTAAGGTCATGTAAACATATTAAACAATTCCAATCTCACTGAGCTGATTAAGAAACGTTAAAGAACCTTTCAGCCAAATTCCGCAATGTATTTGCCATTTTTTGCTATGTTTATTACAATGGCTGCCATAAATAAACCTCCACAGACCCCAGATGTTTTGCGACTCGTAAAAGAACGAATTTTCCCGTCAATGAATCGGTCTTTTGTCTTATTCTCGCATCAAAAAGGACTGAATCTAAATTTAATCTTTACTTTAGCATACCTCACGCGTTATTGTTTTGAAAATTTATAATTCATTTACGGCAATAGTACAATGGGTATCGTATACTCGAGATGATAATTCCCGATATTTCCTTTTCAAATCCGCTGGAATGGGCTGGACTCTCGTTTAGTGGAATCGAGTAAATAAGCGGACACGAAAAACAGTGTGGATCAGCTAACGTCGCTTCCTTGACAACCACAATCTTCATTTATCACTCGACCTCACCTTCCCTCGATTCCACTTTCTAAGGGTATTAAACAGGTTCCACACCAGTGTGCCACGGGCTCGAAGGTTTATATGGATTCACATTTGAAGACTTAACGTGAATTTTATTTTTTTATTACTCTCTGTACATCGTTCATGCAGTCTAAGATTAATCTAGGTCGTCTTCTGTAGAGCAAAGTCTTAGCTCTTATGCGTGTTTGGTTTTCTAAAGCTTATTAACCAGCCGGAACTCGGGAGGGAGGCGGAAGTCGAGCCTATGTCTGTCTTCCTGATTCGAAAGCTTTCAATAACGCCTTTCCTTGAAAACTTTGGGAGGGTTTTCATACAACAATCACAAGATATGTTTCTAAGAGTCTTGGAATCATTACAGCGTCTTGTTTACACTCCAGTTAGGAAAGTGGAGCAATGAGTTATGCCACAAAATGTATTACAAACGCAAAGTACATTAACATTGATTTATGGTATGTCATGCAGCTACAGGAAGACTTGTTTAAAGAATAAAACACGACTGCCTTCAACAAACCAAAAACGAAACAAAGCAAAACAAATGGAAAACAAAGAACAGTAAATTACGGGCACTCAAATAACAAACGGTTTTGTCCTAACCTTCTAGGAGTCATGAGTCAGTTCTATGGCGTCACTGCTCGTTTCAATGCGTAAGTTTCCGAATTCCTTTTTCATGTGATCTCTGTTTTCAAAAACCATAAATTATCTAAATCAGCTCGTCAAACTAGTCATCTTTGTCAATTTCTTTGCCAACTAATTTCCTTCTTGACAATTACGCCACCGAATGTTGGCAAACTGAATCTTTCTAAATTGGCTTAAAGGATCCTAGTCAACCACAAGACATTGTAGGCTTAAGAGGCTATCCATGAGAAAACCATGCAAAAGGTGCTACAGTTCACATCACAGAATTAGCTAAAACTTTCCACATAGGCATAACTTGGTGAAGTATTGGTAGATATGGTATTAGTTTTGTTCAAGCTTCTTTCTTTTCTTTTTTTTCAGAGGGGTACCCTTGAACAGCCAAATCTGCACTAAAATATGTTCAAATTTTCTGCTTTTTTTCAATGACAACATTTCTGGCAAATTTTACAGCAATCCAGGTGAAACAAAATTCTCACAAACTACCAAGTATACACTCTTGAACAATAACAACATAATTAGTGTGACTCTTCTTTATTACATTTTCCATAGCATTATTTAACGTGACATATGCTAATGAGTAAAAATTGTGCAGATTTCTTGAGTTTTCAAAAAAAAGTTAAAAAGTTCTCGCAGAGCCTGATGTAAAACGAAATACTTGATACTTTACGCAGAGGTATTGTCTTTTCCTCTACTATAAAAAACTTCTGGGTATCGCAATAGTTTGAGAGAAATACGGAGGTTTTACTGGTCACCAGTTGCTCACCGATCGTATTACTGACTTAAGATAATATTACAATTCATGACGATTGGTTACATTTCCTGGGTACTTTTGAAATAAATTGCAAGAAAAACTTCTCAATATGAGATTCTAACCTCCTCTGTACATTGTTACGTTTCCACGGGATTATATCTGCCATAAAAACGTCCAAAAGTGCACATTCCGTTGCCGTTCGGAAAGACTGAGGGCTGCGATAAAACACAAGCTGCGACTTATTCCTCAGATTTGGTGTTGTTGAGAAGGCCAGTACTCTAATGCCCATTTTCATATTTAAATTGACAACATAAAGATTTCGACAGAACGGCCATAACTCAACCACGACTCTTTCACTTTTTATCCGCCATATTGCCTCATGCACCTGCAGTGAGAAACTGACCTGCGGTAAAAAAGTGATTTGTGTAATCAACGGTAAGTGTTCTTTTGCTGGATGCTTTCGAAGACGGTTTGCTTTGATGTCATTTACAAATTTCGTATTTTTACATTGTCTGGCAAAGGGCAAGCTTTTCTTAAATTTATTTCATAGCATTATAGGGTGATACAAAGAGCTCTTCGAGATACAATGAAATATATGAAGTTCATATATTTTGTACTGCGGTATTAGATACATATGATGCACGATCCTCGCAGTAGATAGCGCTATTTAAGCAATAGCGAAAATCAGACCTGAAAAAAATCAGGCCTGTACGGGACTCGAACCACTGACCCGTGAAAGCGATAAATTATCACTTTCACGGGTTTATTACGAATCAACTTAACGGCCTGCTCCCAGTTGGCTTGTCAGCTCAATTGGTAGAGCGCTGCACTAGTATCGCAGAGGTCAGTGGTTCGAGTCCCGTACAGGCCTGATTTTTTTCAGGTCTGATTTTCGCTATTGCTTAAATAGCGCTATCTACTGCGAGGATCGTGCATCATATGTAAAGAGCTCTTCGTTGTATACAATGATTAAGAGCCAAGACATCTTCCAATATCACATAACGTAAAAAGAAGTAGATCTGAAAATTGGTTGCAAAGCCCCGTGTGTGGAGATGGGACGAAATTTCAGAAAAATGTGGTTATTCTTATGGAGTGCCCTTGGAGAGCACGCGTGACAACGAGCATTGGTAACAAGTATCTCCGCTTTAGCTGGCTTATTAGCTCCGCTCCATCTTTTTCTCGACGGTCTGAAAGTTCCTTCTATAAGTTCACAGCCTGAAAAATTTTCTCTCGCATGGACTCTAGTTCTCCTCTCTCAACAAGGGCATCGAATATATCTTCTTCCTCTAACACAGTCTTCTTTTTTAAAGAAAGCTTCCCACTCTAAGCGACCGATGCGAGACGTGAAAAGTATGATGTAACTTGTTGCACGCTGAGCCAGTCTCTAAAAGAAAACAATCTTACGCCATCTGGTCCACGAAGTGACTTCAAGTTTGAGGCAACAACGGCAGGGCCGCTCTTCTTTCCTCTCTCTTATCCATCGAGAACAAGTTAAGGGGGTACTCTTTGACATATTCTGAAAATCGCCCGGTCTTCTTATTTTTCTTCAAGGCCCAACCAGGCTCGCGGTGGGGTACTCCCTACACTCGCTCTTCTTGGCTAGATCCTTCAAGGTTCTTTTTTACATCGAATATACGAAGGCCGTATTTTGATGCATGCTTTAGTCCACTTACGCTTAATACTGTCATGCATGGAATCCTTTCGAGTGTGAAAAATGTGCTTGCCAAAGTCCTGGTGGTTTTGCAAAGCTGCGGTCGTTTCGAATAACTTGATGCAACCTGCTTGAGAGCAACTGAATTCATAATGTTCACTTTTGTTTTCCTTGGATTTACCATTTTTGTACAATAAGCCAGTTGACACATGCGAAGATGTGAACGGCTCAATGACCTCCAATCGGATACTTCTATGGCTGGTCTCCCTCTTCATCAGCTTATCGTAACGAACGAACTTTCCTTCTCCACCATTATGCAGATCCTGTGCGCTAGTGTTCACCTTTACAACTGATGCACGGCAAATTCTAACTCTGGAGTAAGAATCTATTGCTTTCTTCATATCTTCTGCCTTCTCAACATCATTTCCTACATTGACGCACTGGCGTATATGACTTTTCAAAGGACAAATACGGTGATTGCATATATCTTTGCCACTATTTGATTCACTGAAGTCGTATCGGCTTGTAGTTACACCTGTACGTTGACTGATACCAATGAATACTTAGCAACAAAAGAGCACAGTGATAACATCCAGCGTTATCACTACATGACGTGCAAACACCTCGAAAATCTCAGGGTGACTTCCTCTTTATTTCCGTAAGCGTGCTCACATAAACATATGCAACAGCAAGCAAGTTCTTCTTCTTTCTAAGGTTTTGACTACAGTTTAAATACCTTACTAATCTTTCCAAGTCGACGAAAACGACTTCTTATGAAGTAAGTTTACATAATCGACGTTTTCTCAGTGGTTTTGAAAGAGGAAGACTATAGGAACATGGTATCAATAATCGTTCACCTAAAGTGAAGGTCTCTTGATGACAATACCAGTTCTAATTCATGAAGAACATTCTGGATATTGTTGCAGCTTTGACATGACTTCGTGTGCTCATGCTCACAGTGATGATCTTCAGGGTCAGACGTGAACCCAAATATCCAGCAATGATCAGCACGCTGGTTTTCTTCAGTAACGTGGATCTGGAGGTTTGTTTTAAGGTATTTTTTACCAGCTTTGCCAGCTTTCAAGCGATCTTTAACATCTTGAACCCAGGCTGATCATTTATCTTTAAAAAGACATGCTAATGTTACCACTCATTTTCTTTTATTTACAAATATTTAAGATAAAGCCTCTCATACATGCTCAATTGCTTTAAGAGGCCAGGCGTTTGTTAAAATTGCACAAATATATCCTTTAAAAAAGTGGTCTCGACAAACCTTAAAGAAGAAATAAAAATTCGAAAAATTAAATCGGCCTAGGAGGTCGGGCAGTTTGAGTGTTAAAGGTACACTGAAAAATAGCATTATATAGAAACACGATGGGAAGATACAGCCCTCTCGGGGACAAAACTTACATTAATCTGAGCTTGCCTAACTTTCCTGGCCTGTTTACTACGTCTTCGAGTGTATCGAAGGCTTTCGATCTCTCTGTAGCGACGTTGTCAAGTCCTGCCAAAGACTGCTTTTGTGATGTTGCACAAATTTATACAATAATGACATTTTGTTATATTTTCCTCTTCGTGTTCATATTTCTCTGCCTTTCTCATCCCCAGCTTTTGCTCTTTGAAATCCCCACCTTAATCTGCCTTAAGTAATTTTCAGTTAAGCAAGCCGAAGAGGTAGTTTAAACTAAGAAACATGACACAATGCATATAATGATTTCTTCGTGATATCATTTACGTGAGTTAAAAGAGTATAAAAACCCTAAAAGTTTTCTTTCTTCTTTCGCTCTTCTTCTGATTTTGAATCAGGATTATGTTTTCATACGTACCTGTAAAATACTAAAGAGGGTTGACCTCCCAAGGGAAAATAAACCGGTTTGACAGTACTGCTGGTATAAGTCCACAATCCTTGAAGCAATAACTGTCCTAACCACGTTTGGAATCTCTAACTTCTCCTCAGCGTTTTTGTTCCGTACGAAATTTGGTCTGCTGATAAAATGTAGAGCTGCAGCTGCAGCTCGAGGCTTGTATTAATGACATCTGTTGGTGGATGGTTTTCAATGAATTGAAACTTAATCAAGACAAGACTGAATTATTGGTTATTCACTCCAGTTATCGTTCCTGTCCTGTCTGTCGCTGTCCTGTCTCTGTGTTGGGGATGTTGATGTTGCTCCAGTGAAAGCCGCTTCCAATCTTGGCGTTCTCTTCGATGATACTATGTCTTTTAAATCACATATTTCTGATGTTTACAAGTCTTCCTTTTATCGTCTTAGGAGTATTTTGAGAATTAGAAAGTATTTGACCCGCGAAACCACTGAAATGGTTGTTCATGCTTTTGTCACCTCTAAACTTGACTATTGTAACTCTCTACTTTATGGACTTCCTAAGTTCCTTATTGCTAAACTACAATCTGTTCAGAACTCTGCTGCGCGTCTAGTTTGTAAGACTAGGAAGTTCGACCATATTACTCCGACTTTAATTGATCTGCATTGGCTTCCCATTAGGCATCGTATTGTTTCTAACATTCTTCTTTTAGTTTATAAATCTCTTAATGGTAAGGCCCCGTCGTATTTGTCTGATCTTTTAACTTATCGTAGGAGCTCTTATTCTTTGCGATCTGACGACCTTGTAGAGCCATCTTCACAAATGCGAAGTTATGGAGATCGATCGTTTGCATTATGTGCTCCTAGATTGTGGAACTCTTCGCCTTTTTCAATACGTACGGAGTTCTTATGTTGAAATTTTTAAAAGCGTTTTGAAAAATTGTCTTTTTAAAATGTTTCTTAGTGAATGTTAGTAAATGTAGTTTGTTTATAATTTATTTTCATTTGTTGTCAAGCGCCATGTGCGCTATAGAAATACTCTTTATTATTATTATTATTATTATTATTATTATTATTATTACAGAAAATGGTCTACTTTGCTTGAGTCCAGTCTTGCGAGTGAAGTGGTCTCCATCTGTGTCACTGGCTTACCAACCCCCCACCTTAGCGGCATTCCTTCTTGCCTCATCTACACTCCAAATGCTTAATCCAGGAATAAGCAGCTGAAGTTGTGCTTTAGTGTAATCGTTTACAAATACTGACAGGATTTGCCTTTTAGTAAACCGACTGTTGGCCTCTTTGTACAATTTAATCAGGCGCGATATTTCGCTAACACTAATAACTGCACTCTTTTGCCTCTCTCTTTTCTCCGTATAATTCATCAACTCTGAAAGTAATTCTATGGCTTGCCCCGGAGTAAGGCAATGCAAAGCCATTTCAACGATCTCTTTTCCTTCTGTCTGTAATATCCGGTTGTGTGCTTGGTGCAGCGTCCTTCCAAGGTATATTCAACTGGCGAACAACTGGATCTACCCTACCACAAGCACAAGGAGCTGAGCCGATAAACTCCGTCAATCAGTAATTCAGACTTTGCTGAATTATTGAATTCGTGTGACTAACTGAACCACTTTTGAGATTAATATAAACCTGAAGTATTTGTGTTTCTCTGTTCCCTCTTTCTTCTAAATGTAATTTCTGCACTTAATGTATATACCTAGAATTTAAAAAACAAGAACTCCCCAGTAAACTTGAATCTCTTTGGAAATGTCAAACAAAATCCCTCTTTCAGGCTTAGCCCTGTTTCGGACATGAAGTGGATGATAGCATTTTGTAACTGATCTACTCCAATTCTAGATAGTGCCAAAAATATCTCTGTGCAGGGGGCGGATTGTGATCGTTTCACCATCTTCATCAAATAACCCAGCTCTCAAAAGTATCAGCTGCCATTCACCTTTGATGTTTGCTTGAGATGTTTTCAACCGTTGAAGTTGACTGGTTATATCTCTCCTGTAACTACGGAGTGCTAAGTACTCTTTGATGTTACGATTGTGCTTCGAATTGCCACATGATATCGACGAGTGTTTCGAAAACGAGCAAGTTAGACTTGCAGCCATAGAAGAAAATTTTAAGCCAGCATCTGACCCTGTCTTGTACAATATAGGTTAGCAACTTCGTGTATGAATTCAAATGTTCTTACAGCTGTACTGAACTTTCGCGCTTTCCCGCCAAAGCAATCTACATAGGGAAAAATCGCAGACCTCTTGGTTCGCGGGCTCGAAGCAAAGATGGTGGTAAGTAGAACACTATCAACAAATGTTTTTAAGTCGTAGTTTCTACCCCATTATAAGACGCATGAAGACACTCGAAAAAGATATTTTCCGTCCTTCAAGCAAAAGAAATAGCATTTTTGGAAACGAAAGTTACTTTTGATCGTTCTAATAGCGGGAAAATATTAACGAGACAGGTTATGACTTATCGAGCTACACGACGAAGTAACATCATTTCGTCGAAGAGAGAAGATTTTTTACAGGGATCACAACGGGAAAACTATTCCCTTTAGCCTTTCTCAGCCACAGAGGTATGTTTTTCAAGTGTCATGTTGTGTTTTTGAGCGATCAATTAAGTATCCTGTTCCGTATATTTATTGGCAATTTTTAATAAAACGATTGTGTTGGCTCATATTTTGTCATAGTTCCGAGGCTGAAGTGTCCATAATTTAAAAAGCGTACAAAAAAACTCTAGGTTATTCTCTTAACAGAACCTATATTAGATTTCTTGTAAGGTTTGCGATAAATTTTAGAAATAATTTTAAAAATGCAATATTTTTCTAACCTCCAGAAAAACGTTGAACTGTCCTTTGGTTAGTACACGATCACGAGAAGTAAAAAGCCTCAATCTTTCTGGTTTATACGTGTATTCGAAGTTAAATCATTCAGTTAGACCGCCGGTTACTCATTTATCACTCACGTCGTAAATTATTGATGACCGAGACATCTAAACTACAGGAAATTTCGGCCTTCTATAACAGTAAAAATGATCTCCCGAGGGGACCCCCCCTCGTATACACAAAGAAAAGGAGCTTGGACCCCAATCATTACATATTTGAAAATAGTGCACCCAAGTACACTTACTTACCCACAGAATATGATCCAATTCTGTGTTCTAGCCTGTAGCACCTTCTGCATGGTTTGCATGGTTTTCTCGTGGACAGCCTCTTAATCCACCATTTTCTATACTATCCAAATTTCCATCTTGATCTATCATCCAAGTGATCCGAGTAATTCAAATATACTGATGGGTCCTTAAAGGGTCCTTAAAATATCGTGGCAGTTTTCTTACATTATCTGTTGTTATTATGCATATTATGTTTGCCGTTGTTATTTTAAATTTGAAATATTTCACAGGAATAGTTAATTTGAACTATGATTGGTCTAGGTGTTTCCTTTCCTTTTGTTATTCAAACTTTCTTTCTTAGGAATTAGCATATATATATATATATACTAATGTATTTTGTTTTCTCTCTCTGTTGTTGTAACCGTTTATTTGGATGAGATCGGAAAAAAAGAAGCAGAAGTTTGTTTTAATCGTGCAAAAAACTTCATTATCAGTGGTTTATTCTGAGTAGTTAAATTTTTTTAAAGGTTTCTCGCATTTTTTCTCGCGAAATATTTGTTTGTAACTGGGACCGTCAATGGCTCTCGCGAGTCCTTCACACGGAAGGCCTAAAGCCGTAGAACAAACGAAAAACTTCAACCTGTGGAATGACGGGAAGGATAGTCATAGCATTAAAAATCTAGCTAATAGCCAATTTTCAGAGATTTTGTTGCATGAAAGCTTAAAACTTGAAGTGTTTACGGGCCTGCATGACTCCTGCCATTTGCAAGCGATTTTAAAACACTCCCACCTTCAGAAATGTAAACAAAAAACAAAGGTGCGGTTGACTTGGATCCTTTAAGCTCTAACGAATTTTCTAATGTGTTTATTCCGTTTCCTCGGAAGTCTCAAGGGCAGCACTGTACCATGGACTTGTTTCATCGTAATTGTTTAAGTCGCAATATGGTACGTCCTTGGTCATTATCTCCTCCAGTCTGCCAATCAACCCAGAGAAACTGGGGCGAGTTGTTGGATCTTCCCTCCAGCATTCAGTCATCAAATCATATCTAAAACAGGAACAAGAAATGACGTATTATTCAAGATAAAAAAACAAAAGTTAAAAAATCATCTTACTAAGAAAAACTAGAGGTTGACCCTATGATGTTTCCTTAACTTCAGTAAAAGATAAAAACAGGCTCAGGCTCCCAGGGCTGTAGCCCTATTTCAGGACAAAACGAGGCGAGTTTCAAGCGCCGAAGGCGCGACCCGCTAGAGGGGTCTGGGGCATGCCCCCCAGAAAACTTTGAAATCTAGAGGTTTAGAAATGCTCTTTTAAGGATTTTCCGGGGCATTTTTCTTCAGAAAAGTCAATCTTTAAGAAAAACATTAAAAAAGGCCAAAATTAAGACGAGGCAATTGCCTCGTCTTGCCCCATGCTAGCTACGGCCCTGGCTCCCAGCCTAAACAACAGATCCTGGTAGACTATTCCAGTCCAGTACGATTCGGATAGGAAAAGAATCTTTATATGGATTACACTTTGCTGGATTAAAATAAATAATATATAGAACTTTAAAAGTGGAAAAAGCCATTGTGATTGAGTTTCATCGCAGATTGACTAGTTTCCTTGATTTCAGGAGTGCCAGTTGATCTTTTTGTCTTATCGTCCGGGTGAAAATATTTCTGAAGGACTTTATGGGTGACAGTTACCGAAGCTTGAATAAGCTAAGCGGAATTCATCATCAGAGTCAAACAAGCAGTTGTTAGTCAATCAAATTTAAAAAGGTCTTGTCTGCGAGAGGTGTGAATGTCAGCAAAGTAACTGAGCGAAAAAAGTGAATTAAGACAAGATAAAGGCCAAACCCAAAAAAAATTGAAAAACAAAAGAAAAAGACTAAAAAGACAAATGAGCAACCGAGGGAATACAATCAGTCATAGTAAGAGCAAACACAATTAATCAAGACAAAGGCAAATATAAAAATGATTTTTTAAAAAAAATCTTCCCTCAAAATGCTGGAGACTGTCGCACAGTCATGCTACTTACACTTCATCAGAGCACATGTCAGGCCTTCCCATAAGATAACCTGTCCTTAGTAGCTTACACAATTGTGAATTAGTTAGCGTTGGGTAGGGAACTCCTCCTGTGTAGAATAGACGAAAATCATTCCAGAAATGCAAAGTAAACAAATCCACCTGTTACTGAAGCAAAAGGTTTTCAGTAAAGCTATGTAAAGGATGCCGAATTCTTCGTTGATTTTACTAAGCACACGACACGGTCTCGATCTCTTTTTATATAAGCATAATGGTAAAAGGTTCTAAAATAATGCACTTACGGCAAGTTTGATACAAAGCAGCGAGAGAAAACCATGGGAAATTATTTTCTCTTAAAAGCAAGAAATACCAATGTCATATAAGTACTTGCAATGCTTAGAACAAATAACACAATTGTATGAAATAAGCTTTTACCTTTACGCTGCATTTCATTACAACAAGATGGCTTTATTTGTCATGATGAGAAAAAAATCAGCCGGTTCGAAATGGACAGACATACTGAAATACAGAAGCTGAGAAATCAAAGAGAATTTACCCATTGTGGCCATTTCCCATAAAAGCACCCCATAGGACCATCTGTGTAAAAAAAAAAAAGGTATCTTTAGAAGAATACATTGAATATATCAACAAAGTTGAAATGGTAAATTGGCCACCGCTACGGTTATAAAAGCTTGCGTTTCGAGCGTTAGCCCTTCGTTCGAAACATCAGCTTTTATAACCGTAACGGTGGCCAATTTACCATTTCAACATTGTTGATATATTCAAATTATTTCGTTACCCCCACCGACGCAGCGCCTAACAGTTTCTTTAGAAACTATCAGCCTTTATTCATTTAGAAGAATACGATAATGCTTCTAATTCAAAGAAAGAAATGTCTTTCCAATTAATTCTACGATTGGTCGAATAAATTTTTGCCTCTTTTAGTTTTGTTTTTTCTTTTGTTTTGCTGTTGTTGTTGTTGTTTTTGCCTGTTTTGCTTTATTCATCCTTAATTTAGTCTTAATTCTAGTCCAATTTTACACACCTGATGATTTTTAAGGAAAAAAAAATTGTTTGGAAAAAAAACGTTACGCAGGAACATACACCTACACATCACTTTTGGTGGTAAAAACACTGTAATAGATCGATTCTGGAGCCATCCATTTGATGGGGAGTTTCTTTGTCTTTTTGATGGTGTAAACGTCCTCATATACTTGACGCATCAGCCCAAAATCTGACACTTTCACTCGATCATCATCACCAACCAGAACATTACGGGCTGCAAGGTCACGATGAACAAAACCTCTGTCGGCAAGATGGTTCTAGGGAATGCAAAAACAAAAAATGGTAAACTGCTTTTAAAAACTATTTAACATTGACGCGATTTTGAAAAATCTGAATGCATCCTTTTCTTTTTTTTAACATTCATTTGATCTTCACAACTGACTTTTCATATCGCAAGGATATTCAGCGGATTTGAGAAATAAACTTGAAATACGTTCTCTCTGGCAGTGCCCTTTGTACATCGCTACGGTGCAACATTTTAATGTCATTTCTTTTCATATTTTTTTCGGGAATGCTTTCGTACGAAAAACAGCACAGACGCTAAATTTACTTCAAATTTTTCTACTACAGTCTGCTGTTAAAATATTTTCCTTAACATTGTAATGCGCCGTTATCCGCCCTAAGAGGTAAACTTAAGGTCTCAGCGGTTCACGGGAATTTTAAGCAGAAAGTGCCTTTCGCCTCCTTCCTGACTTCCCCTCCCCCCTTCCCCCCTCCCTCCTCTCCGATGAAATAGTTTGAAATATCATTTAAAGAGTTAATGATACCATTCCTCTTGCTACTTGCGCGGCAAAAGAAAGCAGTTGTCTTGTGGAAAAGTCATTCTCTTCTACTTTGCCTTGTTCTGTAGTCTCAGTTGAAACCAATTGGGATGGCTTTATTTTCCCTTGCTGCTGAATCAATAGATATAGAAAAACGAAAGAGAGAGAAGAAAAACAGACATGTGACCAGTTTATTGAAAGGTTTTCATCGGGACCTGAGGGGCAGAACATAGATCCCGCTTTTGAGTGTTATGGAAAGAGTGTATAACTACACAAATATCAAACGAACAGTAAGCATCGCTGGAGGCTTACTAAACTGGATATTTTGTTTCTCATTTGCAAATTTTCCTTTTTACCTAATTTTTTCTCCATCAGTTACACTTTTACGCACATTTCCAATATACTATAGATTTAATGAGCGCATTTTTAATTTTTTGCTAGACCTACTCACTTGGCATTGATTGCTCTGTGGTTCTCTTTCCTCGTAAGAATTCTCTGCTCCTTTTTCTTCTGTGGCCAGATACTGATTGATCTAAAGTACGATGAGTACAAGTTTTTTGAAAAATCAGAGGATTGCACGAGAAGAGAGTGGAAGAAAAACAAAAACTAATGGGCAACTTTCAAAATGTAATGTTTTTTTAATACGATATCAAGCCCTGCGTCAAGTACATGTCATAGCTACCCCGAACATCTCAAACCTATGCACAGTCACGTACTTATCTGTCTCTTTGGATTTTAACTATGAATTCAACCGCGATTGCATTTGTTTATGAGTGAAATGTGAACGTAACACAAGATTATGTCGAATTTTGTTGTTGTTGTTGTTGTGTTTTTCTTCATGTAGGGGAAGGGGGCTGAAGAGTGCAGCTGGATCAGACTACATCAAAAGGATGAGTGAGAAAAGGGGAAAAATAGGCTTTGAAAGACCATATCATTTGAAGAAGCAAAAGTTAGTCAGAGTTATGACTGAAAAAGACCATAATTTGACCTTCAATCTTCTAATCCTCGTACAAAGACGAAAATTAAAGGAGTTCTAAAATTATAAGCTTGGAAAAAATTTTATGGGCCTGAATCCATGACTTCCGTATACTTGTTGGTCCGCCTCCAGCAAATGAGCTACGAAACCATATTTTGGGAGCGAGCTGGTAAATTTTACTGGTCCCTAATAGTAAAATATAATTGCTACTGAAAATTCTAGTTTAAGTAACTGAATTTGTATTTTACTGCATGAAAATGTTATCATTTTCCTCACCGATTGCCTTTTCTTTCGTAACCACTCTAACAAGTCACCATAGGGAACATACTCCAACACCAGGAATTTGTGCTTGCGCAGTGTGGAGCATCCAACAAGAGACACAATATTCGGGTGTGCAGCTAACAACTTCATCTGGGATATTTCATTAAGAAAGTCTAACACTTGCTCCTCGCTTGAATCAACTAGGGAAAACATCGAGGTACAAATTCTTAAAACATTTTTATTTCGTGGATTTCCCTTTTCGAGACGTGACGGCCTTAAAATGTTTATATCATACATTCTGTGTTAAAGGACCAACAAGGTTCAATTTTGGTTAATCAAAGGTCGTTGAAAATGGATAAAAAAAAATTTTGTAAATAAGGCTAATGAAATTTAGTTTCATAATCTCAAGATTAGACATGTATCTTGGATTCGTTATGGAAAGTTTCCTTTTTTATCTACTAACCAAATTGATAAGGTGCTTTCACATATGTTAAGTCTACATTGCAAAAACTATCACCTAATTTACACAAATTTGGATGTCTCAGCTATGTATGAGATGAAGTAAACCAGAAGTAGAAAAAAAGAATTTTGATACAAAAACCATCTTAAAAGTTTTAGTAGGATTTTAGAGTACCTTGGAGTTCTTTGACGGCTACCACCTGGATTGTGTTATTTTGGTGCACCTTTTCGACAGGGTAAAAAATTTCAATTCCTTGTCGTTTCTTAAGAGTGGCCTTATAGACCACACCAAAGGCGCCTCGGCCCAGCTCCTCTTCGTATTCTATTTCCTCAGGAAGAATCTCCCATTTATCAAGTGCAATGATTTCAAGTGCATCCCTCGCAGATCTGGAAAAAACAAACAAGCAAAGAAAAAACCATCAGATTACAGATGTCAAAAACAAAGTCAGTCTTTAAAGATAACTAGATGTAGCTCTTCCGTTGTCGCCAACTAATTGAGATTCTGACGGAGACCAAAGTTTAATAAAGGGCTATTATCTAGAACTGCCTATGAAGTGTCTTTTCAAGGCAGATCAACTTCTTGATTATTGGATGAAGATAACCTTCATGGCCAGAAACGTGAGCATCGGTGTTTGCATACAAAACTAATGTTCTGATAATTCCTATTGTCACAAAAAGAACGAAATCTAATGAAATAGATCTTTCATATATATACATGAAAGTTATTGTCTTTGTGTTTGACGTAATGAAAGAACTTCTGATTTACTCAACCAAGAGAAACAAAGTGTTGAATTAGAACTAAAGACGGTGATTTTAAAGTCTGGAAAGTATGCAAACTCACAGAAGTAAATCAATACGTTTTCAAACATCTATGGAGAGGGCTAAGGTGAGCTTGGATCAGACAAGCCTTGTATTCTTTACATTCGATGAATTCTTTGATTAGAGTGAAAAACTAATAGAACTAACAGGAAACGCAGTTATCAGCAAAAAGATGTCACCTTTCCATTTGTTTGCGTCTTGACTTTCTGTAGAACCAGAGGCCTGTAATAAAGCAAAGCAGTACCAAACCTGCAACAGTAGCCATTGATGCATAGGCTATCGTGTTGTTCGCTTTGAAGGGTTCTTCTTCCTGCGTCGCGGCTACTGCAAGAAAATATGGTGAATAATAATCTGCGTTTACAAGCTTTTCCGGTCGTAAGCGGGCATAGTATGGTTTCCTTCATTTTTTTTTTCTCAGCACGGTGTAGGTAAAAAAAAAATTCAAAAGGTTATTCCAGACACGTGCCTGTCTCCAAAATATGCCAAACCATGATTTTTAGAATGAAGAACTGCCGGGGAAAAACTTAGTTATAACGAGTTTGCTTGTGTAGGTGACTGAAATGGAACGCTTGTGGAATTAACTGCAAACGCCATAATTAAGCGAAATTCCAATCCTGCAAGTTTTCTATGCGAAGGCTGATAATTTCAAAAGAAACTGTTTGGGGCTGCGTCGGTGGGAGTAACGAAATAATTTGGATATATCAACAAAGTTGAAATGGTAAATTGGACACCGTAATGATTACAAAAGCTGACGTTTCGAGCGTTAGCCCTTCGTCGGAGGGCTAAAGCTCGAGACGTCAGCTTTTGTAATCGTTACGGTGGCCAATTTACCATTTCAACTTTGTTGATATATCCAAATTATTTCTTTGCGAAAGATCTTGAATTTTCCATCCTGAATTTAAATGCAGCTTTACTTTAAAATCTTCTTCTAAACTATGTGTTGACGACCCTCGAAGTTCAAACGGTAGCTAAACAAGCCGGAAGCTTTTTTTTTTTTCACGTTTACCTTCGTTGCAAAGATTCTTGCCACAACATCGCACCTGACAAGCATTACTTGATTCGTCGCAACCAGCGAGAAATTTTCCAGTGTTGTTACAGTGTAAGTTATTGGTGCATCCATACTCAAAGTGCTTAGTGACGCTGGATCCATCCTGTGAAGTCTGCTGCATCGAGGCATAGTAACAGCGATCATCCTTTGAACTCCTACAAACGTGTTCTTGGCGTCTCTTTTGGCATTCGTCGTGAGAAACCGTGCTGCTGCATTTGAAACAACTCAACTCCGATTCTATAATGAAAAAATTTGCTTCATTTAGATGCCCGAGGGATGCCTAGAGGGAAAAAATCTTAAGTTCAAATTACCTTTATTACACAAGTTATCGTCACAGCATTCCACAAATGATTTATCAGACGTGGCTTCGCAGTCTTTAGTTGTGGTGCATCCTTTATAAAATGTTTGGTAGTTACCACTGCTGGAATACCCGACTTTAACACAGCGGTTCCTCGGTAACGTACAGGTCACTTCTGTTTGTTTCCTGGCACAGTCAGCAAATGATGCATTGCTTGTGCAATGATAACAGGTGATATCTGAATAAAAAAATATTATATTTATATAGCCACATGATTTCTTTCTGCAAGGTAGTGGCAGACATTTTGCTAAGTGACGAACTGGTACAACAGTCTGCACCGATGAATTGTAGTTCATTTCAACCATTGCGAAAAAAAGAGAATCTTGAAAAATATCAGACCTCCTAAGGATTGAACCCACGCCACGCCTCTAACTTACGCGCTGTTACCAGAAGGACGATGAAACCAGATATTGAAAGGTAGAAAGGTTGGCCTCGATTTCGAAATTTGCCATCACATTGAACTATTAAAATCAACCTCTTTGGTCCTCTAATTATTTCAGGAACGTTTGGTATCCAGCTTTGCACTAAGGAGAAACATGAGTTACGTTTACCTTTGTTGCAAAGGTTGTTTTCACAGCATTCAACAGTGTCCTTCATTTCTTGTGTACACCGATCTGCTGATGTACAACCTTTGTAGAAAACAGCAGCTTGTTCATCGTTATCTTGAGTTGAATTCTTCTCTTTTGAGCAATAATTTTGTGGAAATGAACAGTTGACTACAACCTGTTGTGTTTCACAGTCGGCAAAAGAAGTCCCACTTGAGCACTGAAAACATGCAATACCTGGCAAAACAAATTATCATTTGATTGGTTTACACGTTGTGCCTGTGTAATTGGACAGTACGCGACATTAACGGCTGCTGTTGGCTTGATTATTGGAGTCGTTGTTTTCAAGGAAAAAAACTCCAATATGATGTTTTTAGGGAAAATTATTTTCTTAATAATTGTTTGATTTATTTGTTTGTGGCTGGCCCATTTCAGCGGCAAGCTGGTTTGTATGACAAGAGGACTTTATGATGCACCTGTGATCGAAAGATCACATGTACGATTACGGACCCTTTGGAATCTAGTCGGGAAGGCTTTCGCAATATTCTCGAAAATCATTTTGCACGTACCGTTAGCCGGCTGTTCACAGATGTACAGAAACCACCGATCGCACACCTGGTCTTTCCAAAATCCAAAATATTTTTCAGCACCCACGACCACGCAATCTTCCATATCGTCCCTGTTGTCGGGCTGCCTCGGTGCCCAACTGGTGAAGTTGACGGTACTGTTATCTACTTGCCATACAAATTTCCCTTCGTGTTGGATGTCGCTGAGGCCAATCCATACGTACTAGAGAAGAAAAATTCTTCTTTAGCTTGCGCTATCCATTTGGGTTTGACAGGACCCCATGCTCGGTACAAAATGTTTAGAAATATTTTATCTCATCAAAATGTTAGAAATATTTTATCTCATCCAAGCGATCCAATTTAAATTAGAAGATTAAGCAATACATAGCAGCTTGAAAGATTCTTATTTATTTATTCTTGCCTGGCGTAGAACTGCTACCATCGATTTCTCATGGAGGCCTGATGAAATGCTTGGGGGTAACCTAAAGAGGAACTGGCTTCCCATCCATTTGGGGGGGGGGGGGGAGGAGTGATGTTACTTCTAGCCCCTAGTCCCTCCACGTTGGGGAAAATGGGGTAAGCTTCGGCTGGGTGGGTGACTAAGATCAAGTGCTGGCTTGAATTTTAATTTAAAGATATCTATCAGCCGCTTCAACTATTCATTGATAACCTTCAGGGTTATTATCGGTAGTTGTACCAATATTACCTCGTTTGATGTTGTAAGTCCTGTGATGCGGAGGAACACGTTTAAAAAATTCTTCTCGGATGCATCGTCTATTTTTATCATGTATCCACCAGATTCACGACATTTTTCTTTTGCAACTTTCCAGGACGAAACAGATTCACTTCCTTTGTAACATGAAAAGCCATTAAAATACCAAGAAGAAGGACAGGGAAGTTTTCCTGTTGAGGAAGCAAGATCGAGTTGACAAAATACAGGTTTGTAGTCTGCAGCTACAGTTCTCTATTTAAATCTTTAATTGACACCAATATTCACAAGATGAAAGGATCGCAATAACTTATTACAACAATAAAACTCTGTTTCCTAATCTGGTTTATTGTTAAGAAAAATATAAACAAAGAAATTTTTAGTTGAACAAATGCAGACTTTTTTAAACAAATACCATAATAATCTTACTTCATGCAGTAAGGAAAGTGGCTAATGAGATCTTGGAGAAGAATGGGTTAAGTGGAGGTATACCTCAATTTTTCATTAGAAAGTGCAAAGTATTATTTTACATGTGTGGCAACTTAGAGCAAGGAAGTGTTTGTAAGCAGAGGAATAACTTCCTATCATTGATGGCAACCGTCTATCTCTGTATTGGATATATCAACAAAGTTGAAATGGCAGGTCCACATCAGCTTTTTGCTACGATTGTATTAACTTAACCTGCTTTACCAAATAAATGTACGTATGTAACTGAAATGGTAAATTGGCCTCCGTAACGATTACAAAAGCTGACGTTTCGAGCGTTAGCCCTTCGTCGGAGCGAATAGAGGAATTGTGTAAAGGCTGATAGTTTGTAAAGAAACTGTTTGGGGCTGCGTCGGTGGGGGTAACGAGATAATTTGAATAGATCAACAAAGTTGAAATGGTAAATTGGCCACCGTTACGATTCTAAAACCTGACGTTTCGAGCGTTAGCCCTTCGTCGGAGCGAATAGGGGAATTGTGGGTTGTGTGTGCTTTTAAAGGTAGAAAAAGGAGCTACGTGATTGGTGGGAATATGGCAACGAGAAAAACACGAATAAATTAGTGGAATGAAAAGCGTGCGTTGATACCTGTGGGAATTGGACTGCTGGTTTGAAAGATGAGCTTTTGTTCAAGAGTTTTCCGACTTTCCGTGCTACATAAGTGTAAGGAAAGACTGCAGATTGCCATGTGTTGCTTAGAATGGTTAGATAAATTAGAATGTCTAGCGACCGGTTTCGATGTGTCCTTGTCATTCCTCTCCACGTCGCGAAGGTGTTCTCCGAATCGGTCACCTAGTCTTGTGCCTGTTTCGCCGATGTAAATCTTTTTGCAAAAAGTGCAGGTTATGCAAAAGATTACATTGGCGGAGGTGCACGTGAAGTTATCGGTTATCTTAATGGATCGTTTGGGTCCCGATATTTTCTCAGTATTGTGAATGCAAGGACACGTTTTGCATCGTGCACGAGCGAATTTAAAAGTGCCTGGTTGGCCATTAGTCTGAAAAGAACTTCTGACCAAAAAACTGCCCATGTTTTTGTCGCGTTTGAATGAAATGAGCGGAGGCTGCGAAAAGATAAAGCTTGTCTCTGGATCGTTTTGAAGTAATTTAAAGTTTTTAAGAATGATGGATTAAACTGAGTGGTTGTGAGGGTGAAACGTGAGAGAGAATGGAATGCGGTCGGAATCTTCCTATTATGACGTTTGTAGTGCTGAATGTCGATCAATAAGTTGGGCGCGGTGGCAACCCGCTTGAACAACAGAATCAGAGCAACCACGTTTATCGAAAAACTGGCACACTGACTCTGATTTGTGGTGGAAATCAGAGTCATCACTACATAAACGACGAAGTCTTAGAAACTGAGAAAAAGGAATGGAATTCTTAAAGTGATATGGATGCGAAGACGAATACAACAAGTAATTATGCGAGTCTGTAGGTTTGTAATACACACTAATGCATAAACCGTTGCCTTCAATTGAAACTTTAATGTCTAAAAAGGATAAAGAATTGTCAGAAATTTCCCAGGTATATTTCAGAGCCGGGCGAAGAGAATTGACTGCGGTTATGAATTGAGTCAGCTCCTCTCTGGTAAAGGAGGTGGCGCCGATACAGTCGTCGATGTAGCGACCGTAAATTACAGGTTTGGAGCCATTGTATTGGCTGAAAAATTGGTGTTCGACAAAACCTACAAAAAAAAATTGGCATAGCTAGGTCCCATTTTGGTACCCATGGCTACACCATTGGTTTCTTTGAAAAAGTTGTCCCCGAATGAAAAACAGTTGAGTGTGAGCACTAGTTCGGCTAAGCGTAGTAGTGTTTCAGATTTAGGTTCCTTAACAGTACGTTAATCAAAAACTTGTTTAAGGGCCAGAAGACCTTCGCCATTAGGAATGACAGTGTAAAGAGACGTAATATCCATGGTGAAAAGAAGTTTGTTTTGGCCAAGGAAATTAAAGTCGCGAAAAATTTGAAGAGCGTGTTGGCTGTCTTTAATATACGATGGTAAAGTTTGGACAATGGGAGCCATAATTTTGTCTAGATAGCTGGAGATAAGTTCGGTAGGGCAACTGCAAGCCGAGACAATGGGCCGACCCGGGTTGTTAGGTTTGTGAATTTTAGGTAAAAAGTAAATACAAGAAGTTCTAGGAGTGGTTATGATGACATTTTTTGCTGTGGCCGGCAATTCTTGTTTAGTTATGAGTTGGTTGATCGTATTCTTGACGGAGTTTTCATAGGTGGCAGTGAGGTCTTTGTCGACCTTTTGATAAAAAGAGGTGTCACAAAGTTTCCGCAAAGCTTCTTTTTGGTAGAGGTCGGTGCGCCAAACAACGACTGAGCCGCCCTTATCGGCCGTTTTGATAACTATGTCTTTGCGTTTTCTAAGACTTTTTAGAGCCGACCACTCTTCAGAGGAGAGATTGGAAAATTTGGTAATACGATTGAAATTAAGTTTGTTGATATGGTTGCGACATTTTTTGATAGAAAAGTCTAATGATGTGAACTGGCCCTCCGGAGGAGTCCATTTAGACTTTCGAGTCTGAAGTGTTTCGAAAGTGTCTTTGTTCGAGGTGTTAGAATCATCCTCTTTGTCGTGAAAAAAGGCTTTTAATCCAACGCGGCGAAGGAATTTTTCTACGTCTTGTTTAATTGGGAATTCGTCCGTTGTTTTAGAAATGGGAACGAAATTTAAGCCCTTACTAAGGACGGATTTTTCTGAATCGGAAAGTGAGAGGTTTTCTGGAATGGTAACTACAGTTTTGAGGTTTTCTGGTGATGAGTGGTTAGCAATTTGGGGCTTGTTAGCTCAACTGGTAGAGCGCTGCACTAGTATCGCAGAGGTCAGTGGTTCGAGTCCCGTACAGGCCTGATTTTTTTCAGGTCTGATTTTCGCTATTGCATAAATAGCGCTATCTACCGCGAGGATCGTGCATCATACGTATCTAATACCGCAGTTCAAAATATATGAACTTCATATATTCATTCTAGCTCATTGGAGACCGATAAGTTGGTCAAGTTTTTGGGCCTTAATTTGGTTCAAATGATTGAAAAGTTTCGAATTGGTTTCCTGAATTTTGGCGCGGATAGATTGTAATTAAACTGCTGGACAGATTTTGGAAAGTTCAGAGCGGCAATGTAGGATTTTTTGGTGAGGTGATTACGTGTTTCGCACATAGCTCTAATGGTAATTCTCATGATGTTACGTGAAAAATGATTTTGGGAGCGCTTAATTTGCTGATGGTATTCTTTGGTGAATGAAGATGCATGAAAATTGGAGCGAAAACCCTTGGGAATAACTTTAGAGTGAGGGCAACGACCGACGAAGTTTATGTGGCTACAAAACCTAGTTTTGGCGAAAGTCAGAATGGCTAAACGGAATGCTAGATCTTTACTAATAGGGGGAAAAGGGAAGAGATAACTTACGATTTCCTGGCGTAGCTCTTTTGCGTAAATCAGAGTCATCACTACATACAGTTGTTTTGTCATTTCAAACACTACAATCGTTGATTTAATGCAGAGAGAGAACAATAGAATTTCATGGGGATCAGTGATTATTGTCGCGTACTGTCCAATTACACAGGCACAACGCGTAAACCAATCAAATGATAATTTTTTTTGCCAGGTATTGCATATTTTCAGAAACTGAGTTTCTAAGACTTCGTCATTTATGTAGTGATGACTCTGATTTCCACCACAAATCAGAGTCAATGTGCCAGTTTTTCGATAAACGTGGTTACCCTGTTTCTGTCGTTCAAGCGGGTTACCACCGCGCCCAACTTATTGATCGACATTCAGCACTACAAACGTCGCATAAGGAAGATTCCGACCGCATTCCATTCACTCTCACGTTTCACCCTTACAACCACTCAGTTAAATCCATCATTCTTAAAAACTTTAAATTACTTCAAAACGATCCAGAGACAATCACTATCTTTTCGCAGCCTCCGCTCATTTCATTCAAACGCGACAAAAACATGGGCAATTTTTTGGTCAGAAGTTCTTTTCAGACTAATGACCAACCAGGCACTTTTAAATGCCCTCGTGCATGATGCAAAACGTGTCCTCTCTTTTAGAACACTGATAAAATATCGGGACCTAAACGATCCATTAAGGTCACCGATAACTTCACGTGCACCTCCGCCAATGTAGTCTATTGCACAACTTGCACTTATTGCAAAAAGATATACATCGGCGAAACAGGCAGAAGACCAGGTGACCGATTCCGAGAACACCTTCGAGACATGGAAAGGAATGACAAGGACACATCCAAACCAGTCGCTAGACAATTTAATTTACCTAATCATTCTAAGCAACATATGGCAATCTGTGAAGGTGTAGTCTGATCGTCCGGGTGAGTGTAGTCCTGAGAAGGACTGTTGTCGGTGGTAGTGACTGACGTTTCGACAACCTGTGCGGAAGTCATCATCAGGGTCAAGTGAATGATTGTTATCAGTAGAATGTTCTTATTCCAGTTCGTGTGAAATGATCGGTTGGTTTTGCCGTGATGTTGCCCTGTTCCCACCAATAACGTAGCTCCATTTTCTGCCTTTAAAAGCACATAAAACCCACAATTCCCCTATTCGCTCCGACGAAGGGCTAACGCTCGAAACGTCAGCTTTTGTAATCGTTACGGTGGCCAATTTACCATTTCAACTTTGTTCATATATCCAAATTATTTCGTTACCCCGTACCGACGCAGCCCCAAACAGTTTTTTTAGAAAATATCAGCCTTTATCTCTGTACTGGCTACTGAGATATTTTGTTTGCCATTCTTTTTCGATTGTAACCATCGACTGTAATTGCGATCATTGCACTTTGCAAAACTTAATTCAAAACTTGAAATAAAACAATAATTAGAGATTTTTATGCCTACCTCTTGGCCTCTCGCAGAGGTAATCAAAAGTATAGGAGCACGGATAGTCATGCCATCGTCTTTCACTTATGCTGTGGGCAACACAATATTCTCCTCCAGTCGGTTGTCTCCTTCCCCAGTTATTGTAAACTGACCCATTGAATGGAGCACCATCACTCCAAGCAAATTCACCATCACCGAGCGAGTCATTCAAACCGATCCAAATTAGTTCACTTCCGATACCTGACGATATCTCATCGACAAAATCCATCTCCTTTTTGTTTACTATACTGACAAGGTCTCCGCCGAACCCTAAACACACTGAACGAGCATCACCCCAGCTAAGTTTCGTTGAGATAAGAAAGTTGGTCATGATCTTGTAGCATGAGCTGTCAAACGCTCTCCAGCCAGGAGGACAGTCTAAAGCTAAACCGAAACATGACAGAACAATCATTTAACGATACAATTTTTAAAAAAAAAGATTGACCACCATGCCGGAAACATTTGGAACTCAAAGCATTGGCTGCATTTATAGTGTTACGTGTTGAGTAAAGTCGTTCAGTCGTGGGAAATGTCAAGGAATGTCCTGGGTTAGTCTGCTAATGCACAATTAAGTAATGAGTGTATTGTCAAGACGCACACTAATTATTTCTCGACTAAACTCACATAATATGCCGTCAGAGCGTAACAAAAAAGTATGATTCTATGAGAACGGCCAATGTTTTTCTCTTTTGGTCGATAGCCGAAAACTTCGGCAGAAGGTTTTTCAACTAAATATGGTCAAGCTGTCAGCTCTCGTGTACCTAATGAGTTAATAGTTATGTAAAACAAGAAAAGCTCCCATCGGCAGTAACTATGCACCTGACAAAGGGCGTGCGCGTATCTTTTCTTTACATAATTTCACCAAGAATCCTTTTTATGCAGCAAAAATTTTCAAGTTATAATTATTGTTACGTAGAATTGATTTGAACGTAGAGTGATTATAAAATGGTTGCAACAATTTAAGTTTATTTCTTAATGATAATACGAAATATCGCGAATGCTTAAAATGGGCACTCTTTTTTACATTTACACAAGTTTGCTATTTAAACAAGTGCATTAATAGCAAATTAAACAAGTGCACTAATAGCTATTTCATCAAGTGCATTAATAGCTAACCGCCTCCCGGTTAGCTCAATGGGTAAAGCGCTGGACTGATGTGCGAGAGGTCGAGGGTTCGAGCCCCGGCCGCACTAACACTCAAGGTCTTAAAATAATTGAGAAGAATATGCTGCCTTTCTATAACATCAAGAAATGGTTTAGATATTCTAGTCTTCTCGGATAGGGACGAATAAATGGAGGTTCCGTTTCCTGCAGGGTTAGGGGTAGGAGACGTTAATTTCCCACGTACGAGATTACTGTTTGGTGGATGTCCTCCCTTGGGGTGGGATGGGTGGGTTGTTGTCTTGCGTTTCACACATGAGCCTCTGGCTCGGGCAATATGGATAACCATACCCCACGTAAAGACATTAAGCTTTGATTACTATTACTATTAACATTAATTACACTGCACGCGTTTTGTGAAAATAAAAAACGTAGCGTGACATTTCAATTTCTTGAAATCCTACCGATTAGAATCATCTCTCTTTCCTTTGACAACTTGGCTAAAAATATTTTTAATCTCCATGTATCGAAAAAAAAGGAAAGAAAAGAACAAATAAAAATGTGCAAATGACGACTAGTCGATCGCAACACAGCAAATGGTTGGTTATCGAAGGGTGGCGTGCATATTTAAAATATTAAAAGAAGAAAATTGTGTTAAATGAGGAAGAAACGGTATATCGTGTTTCCTGGATTTCAATATGGTGCAATGTGGTGCAATGTTGTTCAATGTTGTGC